>NW_006400044.1:409307-413862 GCF_000299155.1 Elephantulus edwardii | reverse complement strand
TATTATTATTTAATTAAATACTATTGTTTGATTTTCCAAACTAGAGAGTTCTAAAGCACTTAGTAAAGCTTGACACATATTAATCTCTTAGTTTTTATAGAAGCAGACTGCTGCATCTTTCTTCTACAGAGCAGCTGGTAGGTTTGAATATTAAAATTTTCAGTTAGCAGCCAAGTACTTTAATCACTATGTCACCAGGTATTCAATAATTACCTCAAATTGCTTCACAAAAATTTTACAAATACTGTACTGAGGTATGATTTTCTAGGATAAAGATATATGTGTCATGAGAGACTTCATAAGTTTTTAGGTTTTCGATTTTTTCTTTTTAATATTTTTGAGAGCTCATCATTTTAATAGCTAATTATGGTACAACCATTTGGGAAGGCAGTTCGGTGTTTCCTCAAAAAGCTGGACATAGAAATTCCATGTGATCCAGCTCTTCCACTACTTGGAATATACCCTGAGAAAATGAGAACTGAGGGACAAATGGAGATTTGTACACCAATATTCAATAGCAATGCTACTCACCTTTGCAAGAACGTGGAAACAGCCCAAATGTCCAAACACAAATGGATGGATTGAGAAATTATAGTACATTCACAGAATGTAATACTACACAACACACAAGAGCAATGATTTTATAAATTATTACCTAACTTGGGAGGGACTGGAAAGTATTATGCTAAGTAAACTAACTCAGTCCTACAAGGACAAATATTGTGTAAAACCCTTATTGTAGAATGAGTATAAGGATCCAAGGGGGTGGGGGAGGGTGGAATCAGAGGGATGAGGAGAGGTGGAAGGAAGGGGAGGATTAATCATGGAGTTGTACAATTAGTTGGGTGAGGGGTGAGAAAAATTGGAAGAATCTATTCTGGAAATCAATGCATTTGAATTTTGTAAATAAACTAGTATAAAATAAATATAATTATATCATGAATATGGAATGATCCAGAAAGCATTAAAAGAAGATAGATGGAAGGAGTATAGAGCATAGTATTAGCGAACATAGAAGAATTTCATGAAACGATATATGAGGAAGAGCCTGTGGTGATGAAGGAAGAAGTTAAAGCTGCTCTGAAAGCACTGGCAAAAACCAAGTCCCCAGGAATTAACAATATACTAATTGACATATTTCAGCAAACAGATGCTGTCCTAGATGTGCTCACCAAGTTGTGTCAAGAAATCTAGAACAAACCACCTGGCCAACTGACAGGAAGAGATCTATATTTATTCCCATTCTAAAGAAAGGTGACCCAACAGAGTGAGAACACTACCAAACAATATCATTAATATCACACGCAAGCAAGATTCTGCTGAAAATTATCCCAAAACACAACACATCCAAAAATTATCCAAAAAGGGTATCAATCAGAGAACTGTCAGAAGTACAGGCTGAGTTTAGAATAGGCAGTGGTAGTAGGAATATTATAGCTAATAATAGATGGAACTTGGCTGAAAGCAGGGAGTACCAGAGGAATGTCTTTATTTCATTGACTATGCAAAGGCATTTGGCTGTGTGGATCACAACAAACTGTGGCTGGCTCTGAGAAGAATGGGAATCCCAGAACACTTGATCATGCTTATGCAAAAGCCACACTTGGACCAGGAGGCAGTCATCAGAACAGAGCAGGGAAATACTGCATGGTTCAATATTGGGAAGTGTGTACACCAGGGATGTGTCCTATCTCCATAACTTTTCAATCTTTATGCAGAACATATTACCTGGGAGGCTGGGCTCAATGAGGAAAAAATATGGCCTCAGGATTGGAGGAATATTCATCAACAATCTGTGTTATGCAGATGACACAACTCTGCTTGCTGAAACTGAGAAGGACCAAAAGCACTTGCTGCAGAAGGTCAAGGACTGCAGCCCTCAATGTTGATTGAAGCTCAACATCAAGAAAAATAAGATTCTCAGCACTGGGACAATTGGCAACATCATGATGGATGGTGAAAAGATTGAGACTGTTAACAGCTTTAGTTTGCTTGGCTCCACAATCAACTTTCTTGGCACCAGCAGCCAAGAAATTAAAGGACAAATTGCAATGGGAAAGTCTGCTGTTAGAGACTTTACCAAAGTACTGAAGAGCAGCAATGTCAATTTGGAGATTAAGGTGTGCCTGATCCAAGCCATAGTCTTCATAATTGCTTGCTATGCATCAGAAGCTGGACAGTTACTAGGGGTGATAGGAGATTTGATGCCTTTGAGTTGTGGTGTTGGAGAAGAGTATTGAATATACATACCACGGACTGCTAAGAGAGCAAATAGGTTCATCATAGTGAGGGTGAAACCAAGCTGCTCACTGAAGGCAAGGACTCTGAAGCTTTGTCTGACCTTCTTTTAACGTGTTGCAAGGAGGGACCAGTCCATGGAGAGGGATGTGATACTTGGGAAAGTGGAAGGATAGTACAAGAGAGGAAGGCCCTCAATGAAATGGGTTCTTTCAGTGACTGGAGTAATGGGGGTAGGTGTATCAGACCCAATAAGATTAGCACAGGATAGAACAGTGTTGTACATAGGGTCGCTATGAGTCGCAGGTGACTTAATGGCACATAACAACGACTGAAAGTTGCCCAACCATTCTGAGAAAGGAGGACAGGCAGCCTCCTCCCATACAGATTTAGAGCCTCGGGAATCCAATAGTCTGAACTGACTTTAAAGCAGTGGGCTTTTGTAGTTTGGTGCACGTTTTAATGATACTTAGTTCAGAAGCAAGAGAACAAGAAACTTTTATCTATTTATTTGACTTTCCTTCTCCACCATAGTGTCTTTGTACATAAATCTTTAAATAATAAATTTATTAGAATAAATTAGAAGTAGGGGTGGCATCCACTTCCGTAATAGCTTGCCTCCGGAAACCCTATGAACCTGGAGAGAGGATGAAAGACACCCAAGCATTGAGGACTCTCCTTAATAGGGTCGCTAAGAGTTGTCTGCAACTCGATGGCACTTAACAACAATAACATCAACAAAGAGAGATCAGCTGGCCCAATGGAGAGAAAGCGATGCAAAATAGCCAAAGGTGGGTGACTTTTAAACCATAGCCCTCAGGCCTGTCTTTCATTGTTTTTGTTCAGACATTCCTCCAGGTCATATAGCCCTAGTGTACAAGTTGCCTTACAGCAGTCACTTGTGGTTGTTGTGAGGCTGAACACTGTGACACTGATGTGTCAAATGCATTAATGGTTGGATACCCAATGCAGACAGAGAGTGGGGTGGAGCTCCCTGATTAAAACAAGTTTGGGAGGAGGAGTGGCATCCACTTCTATAATACCTTGCCTCTGGAAATCCTATGAACCTGGAGAGAGAATGAAAGACACCCAAGCTTTGAGGACTCTCCTTCATAGGGTCGCTGTGAATCACCTGCAATTCGGCGGCACTTAACAACAACATTAGAATAAATTACTAATTAAAATTGTGCATTCTAAATTATAATTCCAATTGAGGTTTTGACATCCAGAAAGGCTTCACAAATTTATTCTCTAGCTAATAAAAGTTACTGCTAATTATGACAAGAAGATGCACTACTATTCTGAAGACACTTGGCTTGATGGCACCAGCCACTTCACAGGAGAAGGATGGGTAATATCTTCTTGTGTAATCAACTGCCTTTGAAAACCTGCTGAAGGATCAGCTATGGGTTTTTTCTGACTCTAGGGTACACAACAACAAAACAATCTTATAGGTAAAAATTGCAGCACTTTTAAAATCATAAAGTGGAATATTTATCTTTGATATATTTTCTTGTCATTTATATTTCTTTCTTTTGGGAATTTCCTGCAAATGTGCTTTAAAACATTTTTCTATTGAGTTTTTCTTTTTCTCCTATTGATTTCCAATATCCTTTTTATATATGTTACATGTATGTTATAGAATAATCCTTTTTCACCTTTGTGGAGTTTATCTCTCCATATATCTTTTCTAGTGTTGATGACTGATTATGTAGAAGGGCGGGACTGAGCAAGTGAGGTGTGTTGGCCTATCCACAAAGAGACTGGCTACCTACCATTCCACAAGGGGATTGGCTCGTTTCCGCATTCTACAAGAAGATGGGATAGTCTTACCAATAAATTGAACAAGCAAAGATAGTAATTCTTCCCTCACTAGAAGAGATTCTTCACCTAGCCAGAAAAGAGAGATGTTCCCCGGATCTTTTAGGAATGGCTGCAACAGCAATGGCTGAACTGGAGAACTGGATGTGAAATGGGACTTTGGGGGAAATCAAGATTAGCAAGACTGAGAAATTTGTTCATAATTTGACAATTATGTAGTTGTTATGTGCCGTCGAGTCGCTTGCAACTTATAACAACCTTATGTACAACAGCCCTAAACTCTGCTCTGTCCTGTGCCAATTGGACTGTCTCTGACAATCCCATCCTGATTATCCCAGTCACTGAATCAATCCACCTCATAGAGGGCCTTCCCCTCCTGCGCTGTCCCTCCACTCTCCCAAGAATGATGTCCTTCTCCAAGGACCGGTCTCTCCTCACAACATGTCCAAAGTATGTTAGACGGAGCCTCAGAATCCTTGCCTCCGAGAAGCCACCC
>NW_006400044.1:401889-408377 GCF_000299155.1 Elephantulus edwardii | reverse complement strand
GTTTTCTCCTCTCCTTGAAAAGTAAAAGAAAAACTCCCTCAGTGGTACACAATCCCCCCCGCACCTCCCCAAACTCCACCCCCTACCCCCAAATATAATCCACTTCTTCTGAGAGTCAGCCGCAGTTATGATTCACATAGTCAAATGACAATTATAGGGGAAGCCAATATTGGTGAGACTTAGAGCCATGAGATGGAGGTGCCCACCTGCACGTTTTGGGAGCTCTCTTGACTGTATTTTGTTATTAAATTGAATTATAAACTTTTGCCTCCCAAATATGATTCTATGTTGTCTGTGATTTATAACATCAGATTTTGGACCCAGCCAAGCAGTAAGATTTATATTGATGAGTATGAAGAGGCATTGCAGGGTGGAGGAAGTGTTTGACCTCATAGTTATTGGTTCTGTGTTATGGATGCTGTAGGAAGAGATAGTTTCCTCCTGTGAAATTGGTAAAGTTCAGACATGGAGCTCCCCATGTGGCCCTTAGTCATTTTACAGCCCTTAAGAGGGAGAGTATACTTTCCTACCATTTGATTTAAGGCTTGGCTCTGTAACTTGAACCCAGTGAACTTTATTAGTAGAAGTTTTGTATGCAAAATTTTAAATACTTTTGCACAGTTTTAATTTCCTCTGGTGGTCTACTAGTTTAATGTTATTTTGGCACAAGTCAGACCAAAAGTAAACTAAATAAGACCATAGAAACTATATGCTTATCTTCTACTCTATCAAATGATAATACCATGTTCTTCGTACTCTTTGTATTTATATAGAATTAGCTTTAGTTTTATGTTGAAACACAGTATGTCATAGAAACAAACACATTCAATTTACATATTCAGTCTGTATGCTCAACAAATCATCACTCTTAAAAGAAGTGCAGCTAGAATGCTATTTAGGAGGGAAGATAGAGACATTTCCCCATACATACTTTGGACATGTTGCAGAAAGAACCCATCAAGCAAAAAGAACTTCATGCTTGGTAAAGTAGAGGATAATGGAAAAAAGAGAAACATCTTTACTGAGATGTATTAACACAGCAGCTACAACAATGAACTCAGACATAGCAATGATACTGCAGGACTAGCAATATTTTGTTCTATTGAATATTATATCATAGAGTCAGAATTGGCTCAATGGCATCTAACAGCAAAGTTATAATAAGATGCCCTAGTGGCATAGTTGTTAAATATTTGGCTACTAACTCAAAGTTCATCAGTTCAATCACAGCAAGTACACTAAGGTAAAAAGATTTGGTAGCCTGTTTCCATAAAGCTCATAGCCTAGGAAACTCTCTGGGTTCAGTCTTATTAAGTTCATAAATGGTCATCTTGAGTTGGAATCAACTCTACAGCAGTGTTAACATTATTGTTATCTCATTTAAACCTTATATTGAGCTATGTGGTTATATAAGGGAATTGTTTCATTATTCTAGGAATATTTCTTGAGTGTATTCTACATTTCCTTTGCCCTACTGGACACCATTCCAGAAATCAGTCACACAGATGTGAAGGTAATAAACAAAAGTCCTTGGAAGGACATCATACATGAAAAAGTGGAAGGACAGCGTGGGAGAGGAAGATCCCAGATGAAATAGATTAACACGACAACTAGGGCAATGGGATTAGGTGAGTTGGAGTCAAAGAGACTGGCTCAAGATAGGGCAGAGTTCAGAGCTATTGTACATAGGGTCACTAGGAGTCATAGGTGACTTGATGGCACTTAACAACAATAACAACAATAGGGATAATTTAGAACATCATATCCTTGAATTTCTTTAGACTCTTGGGTTTATGCTTTGAAAATTCTCAATCCCTCTGGAGCCAGCTCCTACATTCAATTCTTGTTGTTGTTGTGAATGACTTAAAAAATTATCATGGATTGAGAAATTATGGTACATTCACATGATGGAACTCTATACAGCATGCAGGAACAATGATTTTGTAAATTACCACCTAGCAGAGGCACTGGAGAGCATTATGTTAAGTGAACTAACTCTGTTCTATGAGGACAAATACTTTATAAAACTATTTTTGTAGAACATGTATTGGGATCGAAGGGGAGAGGGAGGGAGAAAAAGGTTGAGATTGAGCCAGGTGAGGGTAGCGAGGTGGGGAGGTAATTAATCATAGGGTTGCTGAAT
Source organism: Elephantulus edwardii (assembly GCF_000299155.1). Classification (NCBI taxonomy): domain Eukaryota; kingdom Metazoa; phylum Chordata; class Mammalia; order Macroscelidea; family Macroscelididae; genus Elephantulus; species Elephantulus edwardii. The sequence continues at coordinate 406,234 of NW_006400044.1, read as the reverse complement.
TTGATGAGTGGAGGGAGGAGTGGGTAAGGCAAATGGAAAAGATCCACTGTGAAAAACAGTGTATATGAACTTTGTAAGTAAACCAATATAAAATAAAAGTTTTATTTTTAAAAAATCTATTTTAAATCAAATTAACCTTGCCAACTCAATATATACAGAAAATATTGCCAGTCTCAAGCTAGATTCCAAAGTATAGAGGATGCTTCAAACTTTAAGTCATATATTAGCTCTATTGTATCTCTTCTACACATATCTGGAGGCCAGCTCCGGTCCTGAAATGAAAGATATAATAACTATCTTTATTAAGTCTTAATGTGCTCTATTATTCATACAGTTTTCCAAGGCCTGTTATTTCAGAAGTGGAAGACCAATCCTTCTTCCTAGTCTGTGTTAATCTGGGTGTTCTTTTTAATACACCACCAGATTGGCAAGAGCTGCCCACAAAAGAGCAGATGATAGATAAACAAACATATATGTATCTAAGTATCTAAGCTATTAAGAGAAGCAACATGCAAAAGCATTTCTTCAATACAAGAGAATGGCAAATATATGATACACCTAAGAGCAAAACATAAGGACAAGCAAACGTATAGATAAGATGGTACAGGTGGCCAATGTTTCCACATCAAGAAAGTGATGAAAGGTCCAGATGTTTGGAGGTTGTTGGGTCTTGGCCAGAAACAGGCACATTGGTCTGGCCATGCTGAGTATACTTTGAGGCAAGGCCAGGCCTGGCTGTACATTGATGGACAGAGAACTGCCAGAAATACAAGCTTGGTTTAGAAGAGGCCATGACATTAGGGAAAACATTGCAGATATCAGATGGATCTTGATGGAAGGCATAGAGTGCCAGAAGGAGGTCTATTTGTGTTTTCTCAACTATGCAAACCTATTGTGGCTAACATTGAGAAGAATGGGAATCCTAAAATACTTAATTGTATTCATGCAAACCTTATACCTAGACCAAGAAAATGTTTTCCAAACAGAATACGGGAACATGAACATGGTTCAAAATAAAGACAAAAAAGTGTTTCAGGGATGTATTCTTTCTCCATATCTTTTCAATATATATGCTGAGCATACATTTTATTCTAGAGGCTAAGTTTTATTAAGAAGAACTTGACATCAGAATTGGAGGAAGTCTCATCAACAACCTGTATTATGCACATGACACAAACTTGCTTGCTGAAACTAAAGAGGACTTGACATACTTGATGAAGGAGATCAAGGACTGCAACCTTCAATATGGATTGCATCTCAAGATTAACGGAACAAAAATCCTTAACACTGGGCCATAGGTCACATCACATCATGATAGATGAAGAAAAGACTGAATGAAGTTGTTAATGATTTCATTTTGCTCAGGTCTACTATCAACTTGGCACCAGCATTTATGGGGAAATCTGCTGTCGAGAACCTCTCCAGACTGCTAAAGAACAATGAGATAGGTCTAAAGACTAAGGTGCACCTGATTTAGGCTGTGGTCTTCTCAATTGCTTGCTATGTATGCATCTGAGAGCTGGACAATGACTAAGGATGACAGAAGAAAAATAGATGCCTTTTAAGTTATGGTTCTAGGGAAGAATATTGAACATAACATAAACTGCCAAGAGAATAAACAGGTCTGTTCTGGAAAGGGTGAAACCAGCTTGCTTCTTGGAGGAAAGGATAGTGAAACTCTATCTTGTAGCATGTTTTCAGGAAGCACTAGATTTTGGAGAAGGACATAGTGCTAGAAAAGGTAGAGAGGCAGCACAGAAGATAGCCTGAGTGACCATGACAATGGGGTCAGGTGAGGGCAATATTCAGAGTCATTGTTTATAGGGTCTCTAGGGTCTCTATGGGTCTTAGTCGATTTGATAACACATAACAACAAAATCTTGATTAAAGAGATGAAGCCTTAGTTTTTTGTCTCAAACTGTTTGTGTTATCTTTTTCTCTTTATATTTAGATACTCTTAAAAATAAAACAAAAAAAAAACCCAATATATTGGATATAATGAAAAAATATCTGTTAAAGAGAATAGTGATCATCCATGTACATACAGGCAGTCACTTTAACATTTTTACTGTTTTACACCAAATGGAAATACAGTTAGTTGAAGGCAACCTTCTGCTCCTCAAGAATATGGTACATTTTCCTCCCGGTCCAACAATTTCATAGAGACCGCAAGCACAGAATTTAAAAAATATAAATAATATGAATTAATGTGAACAAATTGAACTCATATGGTAGACTCAGATATATAGTACTTTAAAGAAATGAAAAAATTAAAGAATTGAAAATGAATCAAAGGTTTCTTCAAAATTACATTTAGGAATGCATTTAAAACAGATAAAATCTATACATGTTCTAAAACTATTCATCTTGAAAAAAGTCAGCATTTGAAAACAGTCTCCAAATTGAACTTGAACTTTTATCACATGCTGTTTGGTTTGAGCCTTAAGTGACTACAACATCAGTGGTTCTTAAAATATCTGCCAAAATCTCTCTGAGAGAATTTGGCTTGGTTTTTTGGATAACATTTATTGGATACAGAAAATATAACTCATATTCTTACTGATTCATTTAAATAAATAAGCATACCGTCCAAATTGAGCACAGTTTTGAATTAAAAATCATATTCTTAGCTCTAAGAAAATATCTATTGCTTTTCTCACAGATGTATTCAATACTTTTATTCATATTTGCCAAACAATGGTTTCTTGGGAGACGTCATATGACTTCTTTTAATTGAGCCATGTTGAATTGCTTTATATTTTTCTCAAGCTCTAAAATGTATTTTTATGGAAAACCAGTTAGTGTTTCAAAGTTCATCTTCAAGCTAAGGTATATGTATGCTATCAAAATTAAAATGATGTTCAAATCTAGTCCATTGGGATCAAAGCTAAAACCAGAGTTGATGGTTTTATATCCAAGAGATTATTGTCTTATATATCAACTAGGATGTTTAAGCCAAATTTCTGTTTGTACATGTGCTTAGTATAAAACCAACTTGGTTTTAAGTTTGAATCTAGTATAGAAATACGATGTTTTTTGCCAAGATTTTTATCATGATGGAACTTAAACTATCCTATAATGCATCTAGGTATTATTTCTAAACTCTTTTCATTTTGTTGAAATTTTAGGAAGTACCATATGAAAGGAGCCAATGGTATTGAAGGAGGAAATAGAAGCTGTATTGAAGGCATTGGGGCGAGGTGGGGGAGGCCCCAGGAATCAGTGGGATAACAATTAATTTGTTTCAACTAACAGATGCAGCCTCGGATAAACTCACCAATCTATGCCAGTAAATTTGGAGGAAGCTGTCTGGCCAATAGGTCGGAAGAGGTCCATATTTGTTCCCATTCCCAAGAAAGATAACCCAGCTGGTACTAATGGAAGACTGCAAAGGATAGGGCAAGGTTCTAACCTGTGGTGCATAGGGTCACAATGAGTAAATGTGGTGGCATCTAACAATAGTAAGGTACCTTTGTTACTTTAAGGTGGCTCCTACCCATTGGTAGGAGTTGCAGTGCCAAACCAATATAGTAGGTTTGAATTCGCTGGCTACTCTGAGGGAGAAAGGACAATCTCTTCCCATACAATTTACAACATCTGAGAACCCACTGAAGGGCAACAATGAGTCGATTCAGACTTGATAATAATGAGTTGTTGTCAATCTAAACAGCATCTGAGAATTTATACTATTACTGAGGGACTGGTAAAGCCAAAAGTGTTCTTAAATCAACTGGCCTGAGGGAAGGAGGGGCGGATGATCAGTCAGTTGTTCCTACGTAAGGAGATGCCATCATGATTATACAATGAAGCTAATAAAAATTCTGGTAACAAAAGCAGCAAGAGCTTGCTGATTAGTGGAAGACATTGAAGCAAGTGAGAGGATATCATACCTTTTTTTTTTTGCGGAGACACAGAAACTTCATATTGGGATCTTGTCTCATATGTTTTTATTGTGATTATTATTTATATCCCTTTAAAAAAACCCCCAATATTCTTAAAAACTAAAAAAACCAAACCCAAACCCAGTATTCTTGCACACCCATGTTTATCGTGGCTTTGTTTACAATAAAAAGGAGCTGGAAACAACCTAAGTGCCCATCAACAAATGAATGGATAGAGAAGCTGTGTTATATTCACACAATGGAATACTATGCTGCATTTAAAAACAAGGAACTCACGCAATATTGTTCAAAATGGGTGACCCTGGAGGGCATTACGCAGAGTGAAGTATCTCAGTCACAAAAGGACAGATACTGCATGGTGCCATTATTGTAAAACAGGACTGACCTCGGGGTTGGGGGAGACTGAGAAAGATGGGTTCAATAATGTATACTGCATTGAAACA
>NW_006400044.1:379962-400484 GCF_000299155.1 Elephantulus edwardii | reverse complement strand
ATTTAATTTAATAAAAGAAATTAATAATAAATTTTTTAAAACTCCAATATTCTATTGTGATTTTCGTAAAGGTTATATTTGGCAATTTCTACACAGCTGTTCAATGACATTAGTTACATTTTAACAATGTGTCAATATTTTCATTAATTATATTCTGGTTGTTCTATGTCCAGTACTACAATAGTACTGTGTATTTGTAAGTTGACTCTTTGATCTCATCTAGCTTAGCTGTTAATGGAATTCCATATTCACAGGCAACATTCTTTACTTTGTGTGTTAATCTCTCAAATTTTTAAATCTCTAAATGTTACCTTTTCATAGGGTTTTCAAAAACCTATTATTTTGAAAGTGGATGGCCTAAACATCTTCCTAGTTTCTCTTAGTTTTGATGTTCAACTTTAGATTAACATCTGACAGACAACCATTGTAGCCAAAACAGTAGCTTAAAGAACCTTCCCCATTACACAACTAACAGATTCGGAGTTGGTTCCCCCTATCTTGGATGTCTCTATCATGGTCCCAACCCCCACCCTGCCCCACTCCTTCTCTTGCCTCACCCACCAGAACCCTTTCTTTTCTCCCCTCAACCAACCCCTATGATTACTATGCATCAGAGAGTTGCACGATGACAAAGGATAACAGAAGAAGACTCAATGCCTTTGAGTTGTGGTGCTGGAGAAGAGTATTTAATATACCATAGATTGCCCAGAGAACAAAGAAGTTTGTCCTGGAGAGGGTGAAACAAAGTTTCTCCTTGGAGACAAGAATTTTGAAATGCTATCTTACGTACTTTGAGCGTGTTGCCAGAAAGCACCAGTTCTTAGAGAAGGATATCATGCTAGGAAGGGTGAAGAGACAGCACAGGAGAGGAAGACCCTGGATGAGATGGATTGACATAGTATCTGGGGAAAGTGAAGTAAGTGTGTCAGAGAGAGTGAGATTGGATCAGGATAGGATAGGGTTCAGATCTATTGTTCATAATGTTGCTGGGAGTCACAGTTAACTTAATGGTACATAACACAACCAGCAGGAAGTGACTTTAGAAAATAGCTTCTGTCTAAGGTTTAAAAAAAATCTCAGGAAGGCCTGTAGCCTTAAGTGGTCCAGTACATCTGATTTTTTTAAACAAAATTTGAGTTCTGTTGCATGTTTTTCTCTCATTCTATGTGGATACATCAAAGGTGGTCCTAACCAGAATGATTCATAGTGATAAGTGAGGGCCACCAAACTCTGATTTCAATCTTATTTGTATCCTTCTATGATGATGAATCATAAAGAAAATCAAATCCACAAGAACCAAAGTTTGATCTTGAATCTATCCTTCCTGAATTTAATGACCATATCAGGAACAAATTTGAGGCCTTGTATACTAATGAGAGAAGATAAGATGAGCCGTTGGAAGACATCAAGAATATCACCCATAAAGAATGCAAAAGATCCTTACAAAGATGGAGGAAGAAAAAAAGACCAAAAGGGATGTCAAAAGAGACTCTGAATATTACACTAGAGTGCAGAAAAGACAAAGGGAAGAGTTCAAGATGTCAAGGAGCTGAACAGAAGATCTCAAAGGGCAGTACTGAAGACAAAGCAACATATTACAATGAACTGTTCAAAGACCTGGAATTGGAAAATCAAAAGGGAAGAAGAACTCACTCAGCATTTCATAAGCTGAAGGACCTGAAGAACAAATTCAAGACTCAAGTTGCACTTAAGCCTGCTGTGGGCAGAATGTTGAAGGACCCACAAAGCATCAAAGAAAAAGATGGAAAGAGTACATAGAGTCACTGTACCAAAAAGAATTGGCTGACACAGAAGAATTTCATGAAACAACATATGATCAAGAGCCTATTGTGATGAAGGAGGATGTTCAACCTGCTCTGAAGAAATTGGCAAAAAACAAGGCTTCAAGAATTGAAAGCATAAAAACTGACATATTTCAACCAAGAGATGCTGCCCTGGACACACTCACCAGGTTGTTCTAAAAAATCTGGAGGACAACCACCTGGCCAACTGACTGGAAAAGATCCATATTCATTCACATCCCAAAAAAAGATGGTGCAACAGAGTATAAGCATTATAAAACACCATTAATAAAACATGCAAACACTATTCTGCTGAAGATTTTTTAAAAATGACTGGAATGTCACATCAACAGGCAACTACCAAATGTGCAAGTTGGGTTTAGAAGAGGCCACAGCACTAGGGACATTATAGCAAAGTTAGAGGGATCTTAGCTGAAAGCAGAGAGTACCAAAGGAATGTCTATCTGTGTTTCTTTGACCATGCAAAGGCATTTGACTATTTGGATCACAACAAACTGTGACTGATATTAAGAAGAACGGTAATTTCGAAATACTTGATTTTGCTTAAGTGAAACCTATACATGGATCAGGAGGTGGTCATCAGAACAGATCAAGGAAACATTACATGGTTGAAATTAGGAAAGATGTATGCCAGGGATGCATCTATCTCCATACCTTTTCAATCTGTATGTGGCACAGATCATCCAAGAGGCTAGACTCTGTGGGGAGGAATGTGGCATCAGGATTGGGGGAAACTTATAAACAACCTGTATTATGCAGATGACACAACTTTGCTTGCTGAAATTGAGGAGGTCCTGAGGCATTTGCTGCAAAAGTTCCATGACTACAGTTTTCAATATGAATTGAAACTCAACAGTATCATGATAGAGAAGAGATTGAGATTGTTAACAGCTTTAGTTTGCTCAACTCCACAATCAACACTCTTGGCACCAGCAGCCAAGAAATCAAAAGCTGAATTGCATTGGAAATGTCTGCTGTTGGAGACCTCTCCAGAGTACTGAAGAGCAATGATGTCAGTCTAGAGGATAAGGGACACCTGATCCAGGCCATTGTCTTCGCAATTACTTTCCATGCACCAGAGAGCTAGATGATGGTTAAGGGCGATAGAAGAAGAATTAATATCTTTGAGTTGTGGTTCTGGTGAAGAGCATTGAATATACCATATACTCTTAAGGGAACAAACAGGTCTTTCCTGGAGAGGGTAAAACCAGGAGGCAAGGAATTTGAAGCTCTGTCTCATGTACTTTGGATATGTTACCAGGAGGAACCAGTCCTTGGAGAAGGACATCATGCTTGTGAGAGTGGAGGGACAGCACAAGAGAAGAACACCCTGAATGAGATGGATTGACTCAGTGACTAGGATTATGGGAGTAGGTGTTTCGGAGACAATTAAATTGGCTCAAGATAAAGTAGGATTCAGAGCTCTTGTAAATAGGGTCATTATGATTCACAGGCAACTCGACGGCACATAACCACAACAAAAACATGATGATGAATCTGCCATTGTTACTTTCTGTGAGTCCTTATTTCAAGTTTCTGTTGTTGTTGTTGTTACATGCCATCGATTCGCTAGTGACTCACAGCGACCCTATGTACAATAGCTCTAAACTCTGCTCTGTCCTGTGCCGATCTCATTGTCTCCAACACACTCATCCCAATTGCCCCAGTCACTGAATCAATCCACCTCCCAGAGGGCCTTCCTCTCCTTCGCCTGCCCTCCACCTCCCCAAGCACGACGTCCTTCTCCAAGGACCAGTCCCTCCTTACAACATGACCAAAGTATGTCAGACAAAGTCTCAGAATCCTTGACCTCTAAGGAGCATCCCACTTTAACCCTCTCTAGGATGAATGTTTGTTTTCTTAGCAGTCCATAGCACCCTCAGCTCTCTTCTCCAACACCAAAACTCAAAAGCATCAATACTCCTTCTATCCTCCCTGATCATTGTCCAGCTCTCTGATGCATAACAAGTGATTGCAAAGACCATGGCCTGTACCAGACACACCTTAGTCTCCAGAGACACACCATGCTCTTCAGTACTTTAGAGAGGTCCCTAACAGCAGACTTTCCCATCGCAAAACATCTTTTAATTTTCTGGCTGCTGGTGCCAAGAGTGTTGATTGAGGAGCCAAGTAGACTAAAGTTGTGAACAATCTCAATCTCTTCACCATCCATCCTGATGATGCCAATTGGTCCAGTGGTGAAAATCTTTGTCTTCTTGACATTGAGCATCAATCCATATTGAAGGTTGCAGTCCCTGACCCTCAACAGCAAGTGCTTCAGGTCCTCCTCAGTTTCAGCAAGCAGGCTTGTGCCATCTGCATAACACAGATAGTTGATAGATCTACCACCAATCCTGATGCCGCATTTCTCCTCATAGAGCCCAGCCTCCCGGATGATCTGTTCTGCATACAGGTTGAAAAGGTATGGAGACAGGGCACATCCCTGGCATACACCCTTCCCAATTTTGAACCATGCAGTTTTTCTTTGCTCTGTTCTGACGACTGCTTCTTGATTCAAGTATAAGTTTCGCATTAGCATGACCAAGTGTTCTGGGATTCCGATTCTTCTCAGAGTCAGCCACAGTTTGTTATGGTCCACACAGTCAAACACTTTTGCATAATCAGTGAAGCACAGATAGACATTCCTCTGGTACTCCCTGCTTTCAACCAAGATCTATCTAACATTAGCTACAATATCCCTAGTTACCATAACCCCTTCTAAACCCAGCCTGGACTTCTGGAAGTTCTCTGCTGATGTGCTGTTCCAGTTGTTTTTGGATAATCTTCAGCAGAATCTTGCTTGCAGGTGAAATCAATAAGATTGTTCTATAGTTTCCACACTCTGTTGAGTCACCTTTCTTTGGAATGGGAACAAATATAGATCTCTTCCAGTCAGTTGGCCAAGTGGTTGTTCTCCAGATTTCTTGGCACAACTTGGTGAGCACATCCAGGGAACCACCTGTTAGCTGAAATATATCAATTGGCATACCATCTATTCCTGGGGCCTTATTTTTTGTACAACAGAACACACGTAGAATGACAGGAAGGGCAACTGAGTATGGAAATACAGAGGAAGGGAAATAGTTGTAAGAAGACACTAGTGATTGGAACATGGAATGTGAGAACCATGAATGTAGGAAAATTAGATATTGTTAAGGAGGAAATGGAATGCATAAATATTGACATACTAGGTAGGCATTGGTGAGATGACATGGACCTGCATGGGGCATTTTGAATTGACTGATCATATGATATACTACTCCGGGGATGAAAAGATAAGGAAAAATGGCATTGCTTTCATAGTTAAAAAAGCCATTTTTAGATCCATCTTGAAGTACAATATCGTGAGTGACAGGATAATATCCATACGCATACAAAGAAATCCACTATCATTCAGATATATGCACCAACAACCAGAGCCAAAGAAGAGGAAATAGAAGATTTGTACCAACTTTTACAGTTGGATATAGATCGAACATGCAATCAAGATGCATTGATAATAATGGGTGACTGGAATGCATAAGTTTGGAACAGAGAAGAAGAATCAGTAGTCGGAAAACCTGGACTCAGAGACAGAAATGGAGCTGGAGATAGAATGATTGAATTTTGCACAATCAATGAATGACTTATTCATCGCAAACACATTCTTTAAGAGACATGAATGCAGGTTATACATATGAATCTCACCTGATGGTATGCATAGGAATCAGATCGATTACATTTGCTGAAGGAACCGCTGGGGAAGCTTAATATCAGCTGTGAAAACTAGGCCAGGAGCCAATTGTGAAACAGACCACCAACTACTCATATGCAAGTTCAAGCTGAAGCTGAGGAATATTAAACCGAATCTACGGGAACCAAAATATAACTTTGAGTCTATCCCACCTGAATTTCAGAACCATCCCAAGAACAGGTTTGAGGCCTTAAACATGAATGAGTGAAGACCAGATGAGCTGTGGGAGGATATCAAGGGTTATCATCCAAGAAGAGTGCAAACGTTCACTACAAACACAGAAGAGGAAGAAAAGACCAAAATGGATGTCAGAAGAAACTCTGAAGATTGCACTGGTGTGCAGAGAAGCCAAAGCACAAAGAAGAATTCAAGATACTAAAGAGCTGAGCAGAAGATTTCAAAAGGCAGTGAGGGATGACAAAGTAAGGTATTACAATGAAATGTGCAAGGAGCTGGAGTCAGAAAACTAAAAGGGTCGAACTCGCTCAGCATTTCTTAAGCTCAAGGAACTGAAGAACAAATTCAAACCTCCAGTTGCTATAATCAAGGATGCTTTAGGCAGAGTATTAAATGATCCAGGAAGTATCAAAAGAAGATGAAAAGAATATACTGAGTCATTGTATCGAAAGGAATTGGCAGACACAGAAGAATTTAATGAAACAACGTATGAGCAAGAGCCTATGGTGATGAAGGAAGAAGTTCAAGCTACATCAAGTTATTTAACTCAAAAGAGTATGGGAGCTGACAGCTGAAAGGGAGGAAGCCTAGAGTAGCCTCTTGAGCTTGTGACTGGTGTCCTGAAGGGCAGTGGAAAAACCTGAGATTTGGAGCCAACAAGTTAGCAATAAGGTGATGTTGTGGGCATGCGGAGTTTGTTTTTTAATATGTCTTTTCTAGTGTGAATGGCTATGCATGTAGAAAGGTGGGGCTATGCAATAGAGCATGTTGGCTTATCCACAAAGGAATTGGTTATCTACCATTCCACAAGAGGATTGGCTAGTCTCACTAATAAATTGAAGAGCTCTAGCTGCAGAGATTAAATTCTTCCCCCATCTAAGGAGGAAGGCAACTTCTCCCAACCCAGTAAAACATAAAACATGCTTTGGGACAGCAGCAGCCATGGCTGAACTGGAGAACTGGCTTGAGATGAGACTTTGAGAGGGGGGAGCCAATATGGGCAGGACTGAGAGCTTTATAGGATATTTGGGTGGAAAACCAGTTATGGCAGGACTGAGAACTTGGGAACCTAGTGAGGCTTGAGTCTGAGATGCCTGCATTCATGTTTTGGGAACTGTTTTGACTGCATCCTATTATTATTCTGAATTCTAAACTTTGGCTTCCCCAATATGGTTCTCTGTGGTCTGTGAACTATCACATCAGATTTTGGACCCACCAATGGAGTAAAATTGGAGTTGAGATGAGTAGAAAGAGATATAAGAGTGTAGGGGACATGTCTAAACTCATGGGAATTGGTTTTGTTATTGATGGGGATAGTTTCCCTCTGTGAAGTTTGTAAAGGTCGCATATGCAACGTGGCCCTTGCTCTTTTCATGGAACTCTTAAGTTTGCAGCTTATGTCTGCCTCACTGACAATCTGAAGAATGGTACAATTTTAATCTATGAGATTTGACCTAGTTCCGGATGGGGGAAAAAGTCAAGGAGAGAAAGTGCCATGTGGCAACTTGTGTCAGAGAAAATTGAGATGCAAGAGAGGATTTTATTTTTATCTGTTTTCATTGATGAATATGTTGAATACTAGCATTGATATTTGTCAATATTTCAAACTGCTATTGTGCAGTCCAGCCAATTCATTTAATTTTACTAATATCTAGAATGTATATATTCTAGACTTTATGAGGAGAAATGTGGCATCAGGATTAGAGGAAGACTCATCAATAACCTTCACTATGCAGATGACACAACCTTGCTTGTTGAGACAGAGAAGGACCCGAAGCGTTTACTGCAGAAAGTCAAAGACTGTAGTCTTCAATATGGATTGAAGTTCAACATCAAGAAAACAAAGATTTTTACCACTGGGTCAATTGGCAGCACTATGATAGATAGGGAAGAGATTGAAATGTTTGACAATTTCAGCTGGCTTGGTTCAACAATCATCAGTCAGGAATTCAAAAGACAAATTACACTAGGGAATTTTGCTGTCAGGGACCTCTCCAAAATGCTAAACAGCAATGATGTCAACCTAGGGACTAAGATGTGCCAGATCCAGGCCATGGTCTTCATAATTACTTGCTGTGCATCAGAGAGTTGGACAATAAATAAGGATGACATGTGACTCTATGGCACATAACAGCAACATTGTACAGCAATCTCTGAACTGTCAAAACAATAAATTTTTCAGGATAATTTTTTCTTTGGTACATACAGATAGTTTTAGACTTAAAATGTGTTCAAGTTTTGATGGAACTGCACTTAAAACTGTGAGTGTAAATGTGCAGGGGGGGATTAATCACTGGGTTGTACAATTTGATGGGTGAGGGGGTGAGGGAAATGGAAAGAATTTGTTCGAATTTGTATTCAAATTTTGTAAATAAGTTAGTAGAAAAAAAAATAAAATAAAAAGTAAAAAAACAAACAAACCACAAAACCAACAACCCTGTGAGTGTATCTGGAAAACAATGCATCTTTCTAAGAAACAGTTATGGGGAAAATCATCTGGATATTATAGCACAGAAATGCTAATTTATGTAAATATGCTCCGAATATTTGATCAGGATAATGTGATCAAAGATATCAATGGAAAAGCTGATTACATGGCAGAAACGCTGAATTTAAATCTTGATATTGCCAATGTGGAACAGCTCTTGGGGTTAACACCCAGCAGGACTGATCCCTCAGAATCGGCTTATGAGGTTACATTGAAACACTAAGCAGACATAGAAGACATGGAAGCTCAGAGTTTTGTTTAGGGGAGACTTAGCAGTCCAGCAAAAGCTATAGGTGATATGTGGCTGCCGATTGGCCTTAGGCCTGCAGAGGTTCTTACAGGATATATGAGCAAGAGTAGATGGTGACATTATTGTTGAGGTGAGATTGTCATCTTTCTCCTGTGGAGCAATTGGTGAATTTTAAACATATACCTTTGTGTTGGCAGTTCAATTCTTTACGACGAGGCCATGAGAGCTCCTAAGAGAGTAGGGTAAGCTTTCTATGCATACTTGGGGGGTTAGCACATGGTTATGGTCATTCCTCCCATCCAGATGTTTTAATATCTATGTTAATCACCTCTTCTTTTAATGGCCGTATTATTCACCTGGATGTGTTGATGGTTTTGTTATTTACCTAGCACGTATACGTTTTCAGGAAGGGTGGAAGGGGCTGCTTGTCCAGTTTCTGTAGGTCCCAGGAAGAAGAAGACTGCCTCTGCTTATCTAGACCATGTAGATAACTTCCTTCCAGCAAGGCTGGTGGCAAAAGGCAGAGTTGGGAGTCCTGTCAGGGCCCTAGGGTAGGGTCATTTGAGGACCGTTAGTTATATTTATACATAGCCCATAGAACACAAAGAAGAGGAGATAATAATTCAGGACTTAATGAACTTTAATGAGGAAAGAAAGAAGAAATAATGAAGAAAAGAAAAGAGGAAATTTATCAGTCTTTTACAGTGAAAGCTAGCTGGAGGTCTTTTTCTAAACTAAATCAGGTGTTTCGCTTACTTAAAAACATAGACCCAAACGCTGAGTGCCACATTAAGGTAAATAGGCAGATTAAGGAAACAGTGAGTGTTACTATGAAATATATGAAGAAGGAAAAGAAAGCATCATATAGACAACTGTTGCTTACATTCTTAGTAGAAAGACCATTCTCATTTCCATGGATAATCCTGATGATCCATCTGGAACCTTCCACTGGTGCAGTTATTACTGCAGCCAATTGTGTGCCAATGACATACAATTTTTCTTCATCACCAGATTAAATTTTTATGATTTGTATATTTACATATATATGTATTAGAATCTATAAATTATATGTGATATTTCCAGTTTCCAAAGGTAAATAAAAAGAGGATTTATAAAGATACTGATAATAAAAGGCAATATAAAATTAAAAAAAAACCCAATATTTGACTTCTATCAGAACAGTTTAGGATGAAGTTTAGGAACAGAACTCCATTGTAAGTCAGAATGCCTCTATACTTTGTCCCATTATGTGGTTTGGTTATACCAGTGCCCTTTACTTTTTTTAAAAATAACATTCATAATTCACAAAACATATTACATAATTCTTTTTCTTTTTCTTTTTTAATGTGTGTACCGTCAAGTTTGATCTGACTGGTACAGGAGGCGATTGTTCCTCCTTCTTCAGCAGAGCATCTGGTGGATTTGAACTGCGCACCTCTGGGATTGCAGTGCACAACATAATTATTTTTCTAAGTCCTTCACATCTGTCAATTTATTTTAATCTCACAGCACTGAGGTGTATGCATGAATATGTATATATTAATATTATTATTAATATCCATATTTGACAAATAAGAACATTGAGACTCAGCGCTTCCCTGCATGTACACTGTAAATAAATGGAACAGTTAGAATTTGGACCAAGGTGAGGAGGTTACAAAAGCATCGTTCTTGATTTCTACACTAAATATAGGTATACCTTGGTAATTTTTCCTCCTTTATGTGACTTCTTCCCTTGGCATTTGCCTCCTTCTACTCCATGTTCATGCCTTAAAAGGCCTGGGTTGGTTTTGTTTAGTTTTCTTTTGCATTTTACCTTTCTAAAATTTAATTTTTATGAATTATTAGTTGTTGTTACATTGATTCAACTCATGGCAACCTCATGTATACAGAAAAGGTTTTCAAGGTTGTAACTTTTCAGAAATATATTGCCAGGCTTGTCTTCCAAGGTATCTTTAGATGGAGTAGAGCTGCCACCTTTTGAACTGGTAGTCATACAAATGGCACGGCAGAGAGCAGAATGTTCCCGATCCAGTTACCTTGCTTTGAGTAACTGGGCCTTGGTCTCCTTGTCAATTAGGGTGAGAAATCAATAAGAGTTACTAAAGTAAATTTGTCAAATATAAGGCAGCTTTTACAGAAGTGAAATAGAATAAAAGATTCACAAGTATATTTCTAGAATATAGCTTTTTACATATAATGCACTCACGTATATAATCTGCATAACATATGTATACAAAAACTACAGAGAAAGTTGTGCAATTTGCAATAAAACCAAACAGAAAGGCATAGCCATAATTTGTGTAAAAGCATGGGTTTTTCCATTGAATTATTTAAATTCCATATAAAGATAAGCTAGCTTATTTGCCCCTATAACAAAAAGAAGTAGAAGCTGAAGACCAGTGTCATTCACAGTTTATCTTTGGTTAGAAGGACTTGACAGAAATAAGAGTGGAGCCACCTCTCCTCGTTTCCCATTCAGTGCTTTTTCCATTCTTCCCTCCAGAGTTAAGAGTCTAACACAGCGCACAAGAAGTGAAACAGACAGTTACAGAATGAGGAATGTGGTAGAGGGCATGCACAGCACAGAAAATGGCATCTAGAATGATGAAATGAGAGAACATTTAAAAAGAGATGATACAAAACTGTTTGGAAATGGTAAATGGGAGGGGGTGGGGGATATTTCAAACAGTGACAACAGAATGTTTGAAATTCCAGATCTGGAAGAGCCGAGAACCTGTGTAGATATTATAATTTATCCAGGAGGCCTGAGTAAACTGAAGAGTGAGGAGAATATTTGATACAGATATTGTTGTTGTTGTTGTAGATTGACTTCAAGTCAAGCACGACTCATAGTGACCCTGTGAACAAAAGGCTGGAAACCTTTCTGTAACTATAGACATTCATCATAGTTCGTAGAATTACCAGAGGCATGTTGTTTAGATAGTGGATAAAAATTGAGAAGTGACAGCATACTAAAGGATTAGGGTTTAATATAAACTTTGGGGGATGATATTTAAGGGTTTCAAAAAGTGATGTTTACACTTTGAAACAGACCTCTGGCAGAATAATGTAGTGGGATTGGAGATGGACTATAGAGATTAATGGGGGTGCAAAGAGAAAAAGAAATTGTTTCAGTGCAATAAAAAGAAAAGCTCAAATTCCAGAGACGAGGAGACAATGTAAACACATGTCTTGGGTTTCAACAGAATAAGTGCAAATGAGTAGCACATCAAGAAGTTCACCTGAAATGCTCTTGGAATGTTCCAGTGAAAAAGTCCAGTGAGCCTGTGGCTTTTGCATCTGGTATTCAAGAGAAAATTTGAAAGAGAGTTAGAAATGTGATAATTACCCATCATGAACTCATCATGTATTTGTTTACGATTCAATTGTTATAGACATTGGGGATACAGAGAAAAATCAAATTGGATTGCATCCCAGGTATTTATTGTTTACAAAGAAGGGAAGGAATTGTGTGAGAATTTAAGGGAAGGATGTAATTATTGGGTTCTACCTTGTAACACTGAAAAAGTTTGGAGAAAGGATGAATCCCTGATGTACACCTCTCCTGATTTTGAACCATGTAGTGTCTCCCTGCTCTGTTCTGATCACTGCTTTCTGGTCCAAGTATAGGTTTTGTATAAAACTCAATCAAGTGTTCTGATATTCCTATTCTTCTCAGAGTCAGCCACAGTTTGTTGTGATCCACACAGTCAGATGCCTTTGCATAATCAATGAAACACAGACATTCCTCTGCTTTCAGGTAAGATCCATCTAACATTGACTATAATGTCCCTAGTGCCACAGCCTCTTCTGAAACCAGCCTGGCAGCTCTCTATTGATGTAACGTTCCAGTCATTTTTGGATAATTTTCAGAAGGATCTTGCTCGCATATGATATTAATGATATTGTTCAATAATTTACACACTCTGTCAAGTCATTTTTTTTTTAATGGAAACAAATATGGATCTCTTCTAGTGAGTTGGCCAGGTGGTAGTCTTCCAGATTTCTTGGCACAAGCTGGTGAGTACACCAAAGACAGCATCTGTTTGTTGAAATATGTCCATTGCTATGCTGGAGCATTGTTTTGTGTTGGTTTCTTTTTTTGCCAATTCCTACAGAGCAACTTGAACATCCTTTTTTATCACCATAGGCTCTTGACCATATGTTGTTTCATGAAACTCTTCTGTGTCGGCCAATTCTTTTGGTATAGGGACTCTGTGTACTCCTTTCACCGTCTTTTAATGTTTCTGGGTCCTTCAACATTCTGCCCACAGCATCTTTAAGTATTGTAACTCGAGTCTTGAATTTGTTCTTCAGTTCTTTCAGCTTAAGAAATGCTGAGTAATTTTGGCCCTTTTGATTTTACAACTCCAACTCTTCGAACAGTTCACTGTAATACTTTGCTTTGTCTTCCCATGTTGCCCTTTGAAGTCTTCTGTTCAGCTCGTTAACATCTTGATTTCTTCACTTTGTTTTGACTTTTCATCACTCTAGTGCAATATTCAGACATCCATTGATCTTTTCTTCTTCTTCCATCTTTATAATGACCTTTTGTATTCATCATGGATAATATTCTTTATATCCTCCCACAGCTTATCTGGTCTTCTCTTATTAGTATTCAAGGGCTTAAACTTCTTCCTGAGCTGGACTTTAAATTCAGGAGGAATAGGCACAAGGTTGAACTTTGGTTCTTGTGGATTTGATTTTATTTTCTTCAGCCTTAGTTTGAACTTGCACTCGAGTAGTTGATGATCTGATCCACAATAAGCACCTTACCTAGTTATCACAGCTGATATTAAGCTTCTTCAATGATTTATGTAATTAATCTGATTTCTACATAGGCTGTCAGATGAGATCCATGCATTTAGTCACCATTTGTGTTTCTTATAAAAGGTATTTGCAATGAATAAACCATTGACTCTACAGAATTCTATTATTATGTCTCCAGCCGCATTTCTGTCACCAATTCTATGTATCCTGACTGCCAGTCCTTCTTCTCCATTTGGAACTTTAGCATTCTATTGTTTTTATGTGCTGTCGAGTTGCCTGCAATTCATAGCGACCACATGTACCACATCCCTAAACCCTGCTCTATCCCATACCAATCTTATTGTCTCTGACACACCTATCCCCATTACCCCAGTGACGGAATCAGTCCATTTCATGAAGGGTTTTCCTTTCCTGTACTTCCCCTCCACCCTCCCAAGCATGATGTCCCTATTCAAGGGCTGGTCCCTCCTTGCAACATGTCCAAAATATGTCAAACAAAGCTTCAGAATCCTTGCCTCCAAAGAGCAGCTTGGCTTCATCCTCACCAGAATGAACTTGTTTGTTCTCCTAGTAGTCCATGGTATATTCAATACACTTCTCCAACACCAAAACTCGAAGGCATCAACTCTCCTACTATCATCCATAGTCATTGTTCAGCTCTCTGAAGCATAGCAAGTAATGGCAAAGACCATGGCCTGTATCAGGAGCACCTTAGTCTCCAGACTGACATCATTGATCCTCAGTACTTTAGAGAGGTCTTTGACAGCAGATTTTTCCCAAAGCAATTCATCTTTTAATTTCCTGGTTGCTGGTATCAAGAGTGTTGATTGTAAAGCCAAGCAAACTGAAGCTGTCAACAATCTCAACCTCTTCACCATCTATCATGATGCTGCCAATTAACCCAGCAACTAACCAACTAACCCAGGTGAGAATCTTTGTTTTCCTGATGTTGAGCTTAAATCCATATTGAAGGTTGCAATCCTTGACCTCCTAAACGCCCACTATTGTTAGTGCATCCTGGTTGAATGTTCAATCAGTTTTCGTCTGCAGCAGTTGGTAGAAGTCATCTATTTCCTACTCTTTGGCTTTGGTTGTTGATACATAAGTTTGAATGATAGTGGTGTTAACAGGTTTTCCTTGTATCTGTATGGATATTATACTGTTACTTACAACATTGTAGTTCAAGGTGCATCTAAAAGTAGTACATACCTTTTCCATTTATATGTTGAAAAGGTCATCTGGGAGGCTGGGCTCTATGAGGAGAAATGTGGCATCAGGATTGGAAGAAGACTCATTAAAAACCTGTGTTATGCTGATGACACAACCTTGTTTGCTGAAACTGAGGGGGACCTGAGGTATTTGCTGCAGACAGTCAAGGACTACAGACTTCAGTATGACGGAAGTTCAACATCAAGAAAATAGAGAATCTCGCTGCTGGGCCAATTGATAGCATCATAATAGACTGAGAAGAGATTGAAATTGTTAACAGCTTCAGCTTGCTTGGCTCCACAATCAACATTCTTGGTACCAGCAGTTAGGAAATCAAAAGATGAATTGCATTACAAAAAATCTGCTTGCTGTTGGAGACCTCTCCAGAGTACTGAAGAACAATTATGTCAGTCTGTAGACTAAGGTGTGTCTGATCTAGGACATGGTCTTTGCAATTACATGCTATGCATCAAAGAGCTGAACAATGACTAAGGACAATAGAAGAAGAATTGATGCCTTTGAGCTGTGGTGTTGGAGAAGAGTATTAAATATACCATGGACTGCTAAGAGAGCAAACAGGTTTGTCTTAAGGAGGATGAAACCATCCTGCTTGGTGAAACCAACCATGCTCCTTGGAGGCAAGGATTTTGAAACTTCATCTGACATATTTTGGGTATGTTACAAAGAGGGACCAGGCCTTGGAGATGGACATCATGCTTTGAAGTGTGGATGAACAACATAAGAGGAAGAGCCTGGTAAGATGGATTGACTTAGTTATTGGGGTAATGGGGTTAGGTGTGTCAGGGACAATGAAGTTGGCTCAAGATAGAGTAAGGTTCACGACTGTTGTCCATAGGGTTGATATGAGTCACAAGAGACTCAATGGCACATAACAACAACAACAAACAATAACCATACAACAACAAGAAAACAAAAATCCTCACCACTGGACTAATAGGCAATATTATGATAAATGGAGAAAGGATTAAAGTTGTTAGTAATTTCATCCTACTTGAATCTATGATCAACACCCTTGGCACCAGCAGTTAGGATATCAAAAGATGAGTTACATTAGGAATATCTGCTGTCAGGGAACTCTCCAGGGTGCTAAAGAGCAATAATGTCAATCTAAAGATTAGGATGCACCAAATCTAAGTCATGGTCTTCACGATTATTTGTTATGCATCTGAAAGCTGGACAAGAACTAATGATGACATAAGAATGCTTTTGAGTTGTGATGTTGGAGAAGAGTATTGAACATTCTATGGACTTTCAAGGAAAATAAACAGGTCTGTTCTGGAGGTGGTTAAACCAGGTTACTTCTTGGAGACAAGGATTTTGAAACCAAATCTCATACACTCTGGGCATATTGTGAGAGAGGCCAGTCTTTGAAGAAAGACATCATGCTTGGAATGGTAGAAGGTCAGTGCAAGAGAGGAAAATCCTAGATGAGATAAGCTGACATAGTGACTGTGACAATTGGGTGAGATGTGTCAGAGATGGTGAGTATGGCTCAGGATACGGCAAGGTTCAGAACCATTGGTCACAGAGTCTTTATGAGTCATAATAGACTTGACATTACACACCACCAACAACAACAATGCAGAAATACCCAGAGCATAATGATGTAGTGAATTCTTTCCGAGAAAAGTTCATTCAGATCAATGTTCAGTGTCTTTGAAAAATTATTTGCATAAATGACATTAGAAAATTGCTCAGAAGTATATTTTGGATTTTTAATTCTGAAGAATGTTCATTGACAAGTTTTTTCTAATCATAGCCCCAAGAAAAACAAGAGTATTAGTAGCTAATAGTTACTGTCTACTACATGCCAGAAAATCTTATTAGCATTCTAAATACGTTTTGTCCTTTAGTCTTTCCAACATCTATAAACTGGTACTATTACAGTCTTCATTTTACAACTGGAAGAACAAAATTCCACAAAGATGAAAGAACATGAAATAAGTTATAAAGTGACTAATCTGTAATTCAGCCTGCAGATTAACTCCAGATCTTTTATGTCTTTAAAGGAAAAGTAAGTGGCAGAGGGAAGGATAAACAAAAAATAGGTTTTTTCCCCTTCCATTGATTGTGTATTAATGTCAACTTAAATTTTGTCATTTTCTTTTTAGTCTTTAGGAGATTGTTATTACTTTGCCAAAATAAACATATGAGACCTTTTTCTTCTAACTATACTAGAATTTAAGAAATTTCTTATTCTTAGCTCCTAATGGAAAAAATCTTTTTAACATTAAAGGTCCTTTATAAAGATATTGTTGTTAGGTGCCGTCAAGTCAAGTACACCTCATAGCTACCCTATGAACAGGCAATCTGAACCCTGCCTTATCTCAAACCATCCTTACCATCTCTGACACACTAGATCCCATTGCTGAAGTCACCATGTCAATCCATTTAGTTGGGGTCTTTCTTTCTCTCCTTCATTGACCCTTCTTCATTAACCCTTTCCAAGCATGATGTCCCTTTCAAAGGAAGAGCCTCGCCTAGCTACCTGTCCAAAGATATTTTGTAACAATTTCTTTTAAAATATATTGCTTAAGAATACCATAACAAAGCTGTATGTCCTTTGTCTTAGTTATCTAGTGCTTCTTTAATCTATCACTTATTTGTCAGTCTGTTGTACATACAGGTTGCTGTGATGCTAGAAGCTTTGTCACTGGTATTTAATATAGCAGCAGAGTACTCATGGTAGATAGGTCTCACTGGAGCTGATGTACTATGAAGCAGGCCTGACCATTCTCTTCTGAGATAATGGGGTCTTGAAAACCCTATAAACAGAGCAGAGAATTGTTCAATATAGTGCAAGAAGAAGAAGCCCTCAGGTTGCAAGTTACTCAAAATAGGACTAAGGAAAGAGTCCATCACAAGCTAGAATCAACCTTAATAATTTGGGTGGAGTAAAGCTTATACTCTATGACAGATCTTCATTTGCTGGTTTAAAAAGACTCAAAATAGAGTGGCCGAGGGGGACACGATGGAGCGGAAGAGCTGCTGCTCCCTGGCGGCTGGAGCTGGAGGATGTGACTCGAGGACCCTAGATGCCAGCCAGGCATGAGCTCGGGCAAGAACGCCTGCTACAACCGCTTCTTTGGGGGCCCTACCAACCTTCCTGCTCCAGACATTGCCACTGGGACCGGGATGGAGACAACCTTTGGACCTGCCTTTACAGCCGTCACAACCATCACAAAAGCCGATGGTACCAACACATACAAGCAGCACCGAAGGACACCCTCTTCCTCCAGCACCCTCGCCTATTCCCCTCAGGATGAGGAGGACAGCATGCCCCCCATTAGCCCTCCACGCAGCTCGGACTCGGCCATCTCTGTCCGCTCTTCTACTGTTTTCAGAGTGTACATACATTTGATTACTTCCAGAGGGAAATAAACGCTGCACACACACACAAAAAGACTCAAAATAAGATAAACAACTGAAAAACATCCATTAGTAATCGTAACGTGGAAGATATAAAATACCAATTTAGGAAAATTAGGAGTTTAAAAAAAATTAAGTAGGATAAAGTTTACTCTTCCAGATACCAGAGAGCTGAAATGGACTGGTATTGACCATTTTAAATTGGACAATTATGGTTTATTATACCTGGAATGATAAACTGAAGAGGAAGTATGAAGTCTTCAGTGTCAAAAGGAACATTTCAAGAGCTATTCTGAAGTTACCACTGATAGGATAATATCTATAGGGATACAAGGAAGACCAGTTAATGCAACTTTATTCAAATAGTAATGCAAATTATTCCCGTTTACACACCAGCTGCCAAATCCAGGATGAAAAATTGAAGCTATCAATCACCTTCTACAGAGAACTCTGGTGAAGTGGTGCTGCCAACCCAAAAGAAGGCAGTTCAAATCCATTATCTGCTCCACAGGAGAAAGATGGGCAGTCTCCTCCCATTCGATGAACTGCTTCTGAAAATCCACTGGAGGGTCAGTTATGGGCCAGTTTCCACTTGATGGTATACAACAACTAACTACTACCAGGATCTCTGGTGGCCTACTGAGGAAAGAGCTGTGCTGCCAGTCCAAAGTCATATGATTTGAATTCACCAGATGCTCCAGAGAAAAAGATAAACCTTCTCATCTTATGTGATTTACAGCCTATAAAAACTCGTTGGAAGGTCAGTTGTTTTGGCTTGAAGGCATTTAACAACAACCAACTTCTGTGGTCTGAAATTGATCAGGCATGCAATTAATATGGATTAGTAATCAAAACAACTATGAGATATCATCTCACCCCAGGCAGAATTGCAAAATGTAACAGAACAGCAAGCGACAAATGCTGGCGAGGTTGTGGAGAAACTGGAACCCTTATTCACTGTTGGTAGGAGTGTAAAATGGAGCAACCACTGTGGAAGGCAGTATGGCACTTTTTCAAAAAGTTGCAAATAGAGATACCATTTGACCCAGCAATTCCACTACTGGGAATATATCCCAAAGAGGCCATAACTGACATCCAAGCAGATATATGCACACCCATGTTTATCGCTGTTTTGTTCACAACAGCAAGGAGTTGGAAACAATCCAGGTGCCCATCAACAAACGACTGGATAGAGAAGCTGTGGTATACTCACACAGTGGAACACTATGCTGCATTGAAAAACAAGGAACTCATGCAATATTGTTCAAAATGGGTGAGCCTGGAGGACATTATGCTGAGTGAAATATCTCAGTCACAAAAGGACAAATACTGCATGATGCCACTGCTGTAAAATGGGACTGATATCAGGGTTGGGGTAAGACTGAGAAAAACTGGATAAATTGTGTATACTGCACTGAAACAGATGAGGGAGAAAATAATTTAAAAGTGATGTATGATAAGGTATTATGGTTATCACAAGAGTCCACAATTAGGGTTGCGCAGTGGAATGTACTTGGGACGGTGGGAGGAGTGCTGCGGGATTGTGTACCAGGGAGGGAGTTTTTCTTTTACTTTTTGAAGAAAGGAGTGAACTGGGGGTTGGGGTTGAGGGCTGGGCGGGGAGAGAAGTGCAGCAATGAATGAATGGAAATCCAAAATCTCTGTAAATGTTCATTAAAATTATTAAAATTTCAAAAAAATTCAAAAAATATGGATTGGTAATAACTACCTAAAGGCAAAAATTGGATACAAAGAAGAATTTGTAGTTGCAAAGTATAGGCTTGGTAATACAAATGAGGGTAGAGATTGTACTATAGAATTTTGTACAGTGGTTAATTGCAAACACCTTTTTTATAAATTTGTTTATTAATGATTTTTAATGCAACATATACATTTTATAGCATATTCTTTCCATTTAATTTTCCCCCATTCATTCATTGTTGCACATTTCCCTCCCTGCCCAACCCTTCCTCCAATTTCTTTTTTCTCTTTGAATAAGAAAAAATGTTCTTTAATTGTTATACAATCCCCCACCCCAAGTCCACAGTCCACTTTAATATGCATTTCTTTTTCTATGATCATGTCATGGAAATAATACCTAATCCTATATTCCTTTTAAACAGTTCTCTCCCTCATCTGTTTTAATGCAGTATGCATTATTTATCCAATCTTTTCTTAGGTTCCCCCCAACCCCGATGTTAGCCCCAATTTACAACAGTGGCACTATGCAATATTTGTCCTTTTGTGACTGAGATATTTCACTCAGCATAATGTCCTCTAGGGTCACGCATTTTGTATAATATTTCATGAGTTCTTTGGTTTTTCAATGCAGCAGAGTATTCCATCGCGTGAATATACCACAGCAAACACCTTCTTTATAAACATACATGTCAACTGTATAAGTGGACCTTGCCAGGTTTGATACACAAGGATCAATTTACTACATCTCTGTAAAAGCATAATATCTCTGTAGAAGCCCAATATCATCCATCAGAAAAAAGCCAAGGGCAGAGTGTGGAGCAGATAGATTCTCAACTGCTCATATGCAAGTGTAAATGGAAGGTGAATAAAATGGAAACAAATCCATGGGAACCAAAATACAGCCTTCAGTTTGTGCCACCTGAATTAGAGATCATCTGAAGAATACAGCTGATGCAATGAACACTAAGACCAGATGAG
>NW_006400044.1:377092-379722 GCF_000299155.1 Elephantulus edwardii | reverse complement strand
TGGATGTCAGAAGAGACTCTGAAACTCGCTTATCAACTAGAACTGCTGTTTAATAAAGAAGTAAAACTAAAGGAAGGCATTATGAAGATGGCTGAATAGATTTCAAAGGGTAGTCTGTGAAGACAAAGCAAAGAAATGGAATGTGCAGTCTGACATTTTTGGAAATTTTCTGTTTAGTCAATATTTCATGAGCCACAAGAAAAGCCAAAATATAATTTTATTAGTATAGGGTGAGAGACACATCTGCTAAATAAATCACAATATTTCTGTCAGCTGTTTAGAAAATTCTCTGTCCTCGTGTTGCATCAGATTGTGGAGAACTGGAGTGCTTTGATGAACAGCACAACCCATAGAGGGACAAAACTCTATGGGAAAGGGAACATTTACAGCTATCTGGTAAACACCTTTTTCACCTGCAACTTGAAAATTGTCTTACAAAGATTCCTATTTTCAGTATTTTTATCAGGCACCAAATAAAGCATGCCTCAAGGAACAAATATTAATAGGAGAGGACTGACAGTGCTGGTATAGTGCTCAGTGCATTGTTATTGAATGTTAGTGATAATCTCATCGTGACAATACATATGTGGGTTGTTAGTATTGAGTGTCTTTGCATCAGGTTTCAGCTCTTAGCAACCACATGTGACAAAGTAGATTCATCTTCTAGGCTTTTCTAGGCCTGGTGGGTTTAGCATTGTGCTGCGAGGTCAAGGCAAGTGGTTTGAATCCTCCATGGGACAAAGATGTATAATCTCCTCCTGTGCATTTTACAGTCTCTAAAAACCCACTGGAGGGTCAGCTATGTGTGAGTTCTATCTTGATGAGAGGGACTGAGCAAGAGTCTCTACCAGAGAGCTCTGGGGGTATAGTCCATAGGGAGCTGTGCTGCCAACCCAAAGGCTGGGCCTCTCTGTCAGTTCAAGGTCACTAATGACCCTACAGCAGAAAAATGGGCGTCACCTCCCTTGTAATTTACTCACTGGAGGATGAACTATGAGTTGATTCTGACTTAGAAGCAATGACTTGACTTGAGCCTCCACAAAGGCAGGCTGTGTTTTCAGCCCACTGCACAACTTGCAGTAAGGGAGATGAACTGTGCAGCTTGCAGTGGCAACAAACTACTTATTAGTCTCACCACAAGAACTCCTTCATAAATGGGTATGCTCTTTATGTGTTCATGAAAGAGCAGTATTGGAAGCAAGTTGCTCTCCTTAAAAGAACTCAGGAAAACAAATGGGTTTTGAGGAAGGAAAGGAATAGCCAATGGTCAAAACACCCTACTAAGCAGTTAAAGGCTGCTGTGTTCACAGCAGACTTGTGTCTGACATGTGTTGTTTTGACCATAGTCTGTGCTAAAATTTAAAAAGCTGTCAAGTCTCTTCAGAATCACAATTACATGCCACCTTCCAGTTGATGTCCACATAAGATACATTTTAAACACATGTTCTAATAAACCCAAGGCTTGGTGGCAGTTCTGGACCTTGCCCCCAGAATTTTGGTGCTTCCATCTTAATTGAAGCCTGCAGTGTTCCACGAACTATTAAAACTGCTTATACCAACAAAATGTACGTGTGAGCAAAAGACATCTCATTTCTGGCTCACTTGGGTTGGGTCCCAGCAATTTGGAAGCAGCTGGTATTTTCTCTCAGTGTGGCGTGGACTATGAAGAACTGAATAATATATTCATGGTGTAAAATTGTTATCTTATTGGCCAGGAAAGAAAATTATTTCTTAGCATAATTTTGTACAGTGTTTTCTAGATCTTTTTGTTTTACTTTAATTGAAAACGGCTTCTCCTTTGCTTACATAAGCTGTATGTGTTTTATGTTCTTATATAAGTCTGTGGTCTAAGGCTTGAAGCTGGAACTAACTTCTGCAGTTGTTTGTTAGAATTCTCTTTCCACAAGAGCTGTTTCACTGACACGTACAAAGTAGCAGATGTTCTCTGTGTCAGCAGAACAGGGATTCCATGATTTCCTTTGTTCTAACCAGCTTCCTCTCTTTGCCATCACAGGCCAGACTGAAAGGATTCAACCAGACATTCTATATGTTTGATATGAAAGCATGCAAAATCAATTTCAAGAATGAAATGGTGGAAAAGTTGCTAAGAAGAAAGAATTTAGATCAGAAAATGACTTCTTATGTCCAAGAAAGAAAGAGAAAGAGAATTCTAAGAAATAGTGCCAATGAAAAGCAGCAGCCTGCTGCTTCTTCTTCATTCTGTTGTTAGGTACCATTGAGTCAAAACTGATTCATAGCTGATCATTCAGTGGGTTTTTAGAGGTTGTTAATCACAAAGAAATTGCCCTTTTTTTCTCTTGCAAAGCAGCTAGTGTATAAAAACTGTGTGCTTCTGGGTTCTAGTGACATATATTTGTGAGACAACTGATACAGTGGTGGATAGCACGACTCTCAAGGCAGACTGCCAACTAGCTGCCATTGCTTTGGAACTGCATCAGGATGATTCCTGAGTGTCACAGTATAACTTTGAGTCATGCTTTTCAATGGATGAATTTGGGAAGTAGATTTCCAGGCCTTTCTTCCAAGTTGCTTTTGGAAGGCCTTGAAATTCACCTATTGGTTAGCCACCAAGTGAACATCTGTTTATATCTTAGGCAAGGACTTTAAAA
>NW_006400044.1:374959-376992 GCF_000299155.1 Elephantulus edwardii | reverse complement strand
ATACTGATTTCTTTACAAAGTTCAAATACATTGTTTCTCACACTGGGTCATTATGCTTATTTGCCTTTGAAGGCAAACTGCTCGGATGCAAATATTGTATTTGTTGTTTATAGCTCTGAGACCTTGGAAAATTAAAACGCTGTGGTGCCAGGTACATGAAAAATATAAATATATAACAGTTTGCAATTATTAGTCTCCTGTAGAATCCTAGAAAGAAGCCCTGGAGGCACAATGGTCAAGTGCTCAACTGCTCACAGAAATAGTGATCTGAACCCACCGGCCATCCTGTGGGACAAAAGGCATAGCAACCCGCTTCCATAAAGATTCTAAAACAAAACCCAACTCAGAGCTGATGCTCCAGTGGGTTTGCAGAGGCTGCAAATTGCACAGGAAGAGATTGCCCATATTTCTCCTATGAAGTCACTGGTGGATTCAAACCAGCAGCTCTAATGGACAGGGAGTCAAGCTGAGACACTTGTGAGTTAGCAGTGAAACTTCCTGTCCGCCAGAGCCCCCTCCATAAAGGTGAGAGCTTACCAACCTGTGGGACAATTCTTCGTTCTATTCAGTCAACATGAATTGGAATTGGCTTGATACCCTCAACCACCCCAGAGTCCTGGACATGACACATTCTTATTCTTCTTTTCTGGTTTTCTGAATTCTGGAGAAAACAAAATTTCTTTTCGCTTAATACGTTTTAAAAATGTGTAACAATTTCAAATATATAAATCATTTTAGTAGGCACATTTCTATGGGCTGCTTCTTGATAATTTCTAGACAAACTCTTAATCTCAAAAAACCAAACAAAACTCCTCTAAATCACAGTCTGTTGGGAGTTATGCTACTACTTCAATGGCAGAACCTCTCTGGCAGTTTGAATTCACCAGGGACTCCTGGAGAAAAAGATGGGTCATTTCCTCCAGTGGAATCGACTGCCTCTGAAACCCACTGCAGTCAGCTGAGTCAATTTTGATTTGACAGGAAGGAGTTGAGCTAGTGAGTTAAAATATTTTAGTATCTGCTAATAGTAAATTCATCCTGTGATCTAGGATTATCAGACAGTACATCTTGGCTTTGATCTGAATGTCTTATCTGAATTTCTTGATTTAAGGACAGACACTTGTAGCCTCCACTGATGATATCAATGTCCCTTTCGACTGAGTTTCCATTTCATAAAAGACAGAAATGTCTTCAGTGAGAAAACTATGCTTTTTTACAATACTACAGGAAGTCACCATAGAGGTTAATAGGTCAACCCTTTATTTTTCAAGAACTTAGGTTCAAGGAGAATGCACAACTCTCAGTGGTCACAGGGCAGGATAAAAGAGAAACAAAACTCATTGCGTAGTCATTCTGAATCGTGTTGTAATGATATGGACGTGACAAGATTCTGAGCTAAATTTAAGCTAACTTACTTTAGTTTCATACTTCTTTCATTTTTCTCACCCTGGGTAAAGAATTAAAACATAAAATTTAATGAGTAGGATTCAACCATTGGAGACATTTTAGGTCTGTAAATGTTCTCAGGAAAATCTATAGTCATGTTATGTCACCATACTCAGCACCGTTCCTGTGTTGTTTTATGGGCATTAAATTAGATCAATGCTTGATCCACCAACCTCATGTAATAAGTATTAATTATTTATATAGGGAGCTCTGATAGCCTAGTGGACAGAGATCTATGTAACCAACACCAAAGTGAACAGTTCAAATCCACCAGCTGCTCCATGGGAGAAAGATGGGTAATGTTCTTCCATGTGATTTATAGCTTTGAAAATCTCCTACGGTTAGCTATGAGCCAGTTCCAACGTGTAGCTTTTAGCTAGAAAGCTAAGAAGCATAACATTTCCTCATCTCAGAAAGAATTATTGTTCCCAGTAGCTGAAGATGTATGTAAGAAAATACTTAAGTCTAGGGAAATGTAGACATTGGATGATTTGAAAGCACTTTGAATTACTCAAATACCTTCTCAATTCATTCATTGTCGTTGAGTTGAAATCAACTCATAGTTGACATTTCTTTGGGTTTGGGGA
>NW_006400044.1:371735-373239 GCF_000299155.1 Elephantulus edwardii | reverse complement strand
CTTGAGTCAGGTGCATCTTAGTCCTCAAACTAACATTATTGCTCATCAGTGACTTGGAAAGACCCCTGAAAACAGACTTTCCCAGCGCAATATGTCTCCTGATCTCTTGACTGGTTAGTACCAGTATATTAATTGTTGATAGAAGTAAGGTGAAGTTGTTGACAGTCTCAATCTTTTCTCCATCTATCATGGTGTTGCCTATTAGTTCAGTGGCAAGGATTTTTATTTTCTTGAAGTTGAGATGCAATCTATGTTGAATGCTACAGCCTTTGATTTTCTGCAAGTGCTTCAAATCTTCCTCACTCTCAGTAAGCAAGGATGTGTCATCTGCACAATGAACTTTATTTATTCATTTCCCCAATCCTAATACCACAGTCCTCTTTAAGGAGTCCAGCTTCTCAAATAATCTGCTCAACATGCAGGTTAAAAAGGTATGGAAAAAGAATACAACCCTGACACACACCTTTCCTAATTTTAAACCATGCAGTGTTGCCTTGTGTTGTCTGCACAACAGCTCTTGGTATAGGTTTCTCATAAGCACAATTATGTGTTCTGGAACTCCTATTCTTCTCAATGTCATTATCATTTACTATGATCCACACAGTGAAATGCCTTTATGTAGTCAAAAAAGCACAGATGGACATCTTTCTGGTATCTTTGCTTTCGGCCATGGTTCATCTGACATCTGCAATGATATCCCTGGTGCCATGGCCTCTTCTAAATCCAGCTTAAATGTCTGAAGAGTTTTCTGTCGATGTATGGTTCTGGCCATTTTTTAATTATACTCAGCAGTATTATGCTTGCATGTGATATTAATGAGGTTGTTGTTGTTAGGCATTGTTGAGCTCAGTACAACTCAAAGCAATCAATGAACAAAAGATCTGAACCCTGTTCTATCCTGTGTCATCTTCACACTTTCTGACACATCAGAGCCCCCTGTGGCAGTCACCATATCAGTCCATTTGGTTAAGGGTCTTCCTCTACTGAGCCGACCCTCCACTCTTTCCAGTATCATATCCCTCTCCAAGCAATAGCTCCTCCTAGCAAGATGCCTAAAGTATGTGAGGCAAGGTCTCATCATTCTTGCCTCCAAAGAGCACTCTGGATGCGTCCTCTCCAAGACATTATTCGATAATTTCTACATTTTGTTGCATCACATTTCTTGGCAATGGCAACAAACATGTGTCTTTCCCAGTCATCCAGCCAGGCAGCTGTCCTCCAAATTTCCTGATGGTGGAAAGAATATACTGAGTCGCTGTATTGAAAGTAATTAGCAGACACAGAAGAATTTCATAAAACAACATATGAGCAAGAGACTATGGTGATGAAAGAAGAAGTTCCGACTGCTTTGAAGGAAATAGCAAAAAACAAGGCCCCAGGAATAGATGACATACCAATTGACATATTTCAGCTAACAGATGCTGCTCTGGATGTGCTCACCAAATTGTACAAAGAAATCTGGAGAAAAACCACTTAGCCAGCTGACTGGAAGAGATCTATATTT
>NW_006400044.1:365614-370665 GCF_000299155.1 Elephantulus edwardii | reverse complement strand
CCTTGGAGAGGGACATCATGCTTTGTAGGGTAGAGGGATAGCGCAGGAGGGGAAGGCCCTCTATGAGGTGGATTGATTCAGTGACTGGGGTAATGGGGATGGGAGTATCAGAGACAGTGTGATTGGCACAGGACAGAGCAGAGTTTAGGGCTGTTGTACATAGGATTGCTATGAGTCACAAGCGTCTTGACTGCACATGACAACAACATAACAACACAGACTGGTTGATAATCTTCAGCGGAATCTTGCTTGCATGTGATATTAATGATATTGTTTGATAATTTCCACACTCTGTTGGGTCACCTTTCTTTGGAATGGGGACAAATATAGATGTTTTCCAGTCAGTTGGTCAGCTGGCTCTCCTCCAGATTTCTGGGCACAACCTAGTGAGCACATCCAGAGCAGCGTCTGTTTGTTGAAATATGTCAGTTTGTATAACATCAACTCCTGGAGCCTTGTTTTTGCCAATTCCTTCAGAGCAACTTGAACTTGCTTCTTCATCACCTCAGGCTCTTGCTCATATGTTATTTCATGACATTCTTCTATGTCAGCCAATTCCTTCTAATACAGTGACTGTGTATACGCTTTCCATCTTCTTTTAATGCTTCCTGGATGATTTAACATTGCACCCAAGGTGTCCCTAAGGATTGCTACCCATGGCTTGAGTTTGCTTTTCAGCTCCTTCACCTTAAGAAATGCTGTTTCAGCCCTTTTGATTTCTGGCTCCAGCTCTCTGCACATTTCATTATAGTATTTTGCTTTGTTGTCCCTGGCTACCTTTTGAAATTTTCTGTTCAGCTCTTTGATTTCTTGGTTTCTTCCTTTAGCTTTGGCTTCTCAGCGCTCTAATGCAATACTCAGAGTTCCAGAAATAGTTTTAGAGTCAGCCAACTCTTTTTGGTACAGTGACACTGTATTCCCCCCATCTTCTTTTGATGTTTCCTGGATCATTCGAGGTTTTGACTATGGCATCTCTGAGTATTGCATCTTGAGGCTTAATTTTTTTTTTTAAGTCTTTCAGGTTGAGAAATGCTGAATAATAAAATGTCTTTTCCCCCCTCTTCACTTCTAGGTC
The DNA here is from genome assembly GCF_000299155.1 of Elephantulus edwardii. NCBI lineage: Eukaryota > Metazoa > Chordata > Mammalia > Macroscelidea > Macroscelididae > Elephantulus > Elephantulus edwardii. Next base: position 369,590 of record NW_006400044.1, on the reverse strand, counting down.
TCTGCACATTCCAGTAGAGTAATTGGCTTTGTGTTCCTGAGCTGTCTTTTGACATCTTCTGTTCAGCCCCTTTACTTCTGCATCTCTTCCCTTTGCTTTGGCTGCTCAACAGTCCAGTATAATGTGTGGGGGCTATTCTGATATCCATTTTTTTTTATCTTCTTCCCTCTCAGTGACCTTTTGCTCTCTTCATGGATGATATCCTTAAGTAATCCCTCAACTCATATGGTCTTCAATCATTGCTGTTCAATGCTTCAAACCTATTCTTTATTTTTACATAAAATCCTAATTTTATACTGCTTTACTTACAAAGTTTATATACAATGATTTTTGTGCCAGATCTTGCCCATTTCCTTTAATTACCCTTTCCTCTGCCCATCAAGCTGTGTGACCCTATGATTACTCCTCTGCTCCAAATCTATTCTTAAGATGATTTATGTTGTTTTGTTGTTGTTGTTGTTGTGTACCATCGAACTGAATCTGACTGGCACAGGAGGAAGTTGCCCCTCCTTCTCCAGCAGAGCATCTGGTGGATTTGAACTGCATGCCTTCGCCTTCAGGATTGCAGTGCAGCTTCTTGCCTCTAGACCATCAGAACTCCCTATAAACCTATTCTTAAGATTATTTTTTAAATTCAGGTGGGACAGACTCAAGATCATACTTTGGTTCTTGTGAACATGTTTTCTTTTTCTTCAGCTTCAATTTGAACTGGCACATGAGTGAGTGATGGATAAGTTGTTCCACAGTCAGCACCAGGTCTGGTTTTGACTGATGATTCCTTTATGAGTAGTATGTAATAGTTCCTAAAAGAGTCCTGGAGGTACAGTGTTTGAGTGCCTTCTTGCTCACTGAAAGATCGATAGATGTAGACCCACCAGCTGTTCCAAAGGAGAAAACTGTGGAAGTCTGTTTCTGTAAAGGTTACAGTCTTGCAAACCTTGGAAGGTAGTTCCATCCTGTCCTGTAGGGTTGGAATTGACCTGATGGCTGTGAGTTTGGTTTTACTTTGTTGGTCTGATAACTGCTGCAGAATTTAGAAGTGATACAGCTCTGTTACCACACTGAGCAGTCAGGACTCTAAGCTGAAACACTTATTCACAACTTTCCACACCAATACTACACAGGCTACCAGGAGAGGCATCCACTTCCTAAACAACATGCCTCGGGAAACAATGAACTTTGATAAATATTGATACTTACAGAAAGGCTTCAGGCCTTTTGTTCATAGGGTTGTTGTGAGTCGTGCTCAAGCAACATCTGCACAGGCTAGAAGGGAGAGACAGTATAAACAAAAGAGGACTCTGATGTAAACATTGAAGTTCAAATAACTTTTAGGAACTGACTAATTAATTAAATGCCACAGGCTGAAAACATTCCAGTTAGGGAGTGTCCAGTTAGGGAAAGATCAAAGCTATTTTCAATACAGTCCAACTTCAATGTCCATGGTGTTTGCAAAGGGGCCCATAGCATGGACAAATACCGCTGTGGAGCAAGTAAACTGCTGTCGGGTAAAGACAAATGAAGAATCTTTCACTTTTCACTTTCTAACCTTTCATTCTTTCCCTTCAAGCAAATTCTTGCTTCTGTGCTCACTTTCTCAGGACATGATCAAGCAGGATGAAAATAAAATTAATTTTTTTAATTGTGATTTAGGAAGCTCTAGTGACCTAGAGGGCAGAGAATTGCACTGCCACCCCAAGGGTAGGTAGTGGAATCCATCATGCTCCAAGGGAGAAAGATGGGTAATCTCCGCAGAGTGATTTATAGAGTCTGAAAGGATCAACTCTGAGTCAGTTCTGACTCAATGGTAATGAGACAGATTATGATTTACTGAAAGCTTATGAAGCACACTGATTTCCATTTCAACATTTTATGTTCATTATTTTGCACTACCAACTCAAAGCCGGGTGATTCAAATCCACCAGTTGATCTATGGGAGAAAGATGAGCAATCTTTTCCAACACAATTTAGAGCTACTGAAGACCCACTAGAGCATAAGCTGAGAGTAGGATCCAATTCAAAGGCACACAATGACAACAACAACAACATGATTCCTGAGATTGATTAAAATCCCCACACTGTAACAGTAATGTCCCCACTTCCTCTATGTACTTCCTGTATCCATGCACCCTTCCTTCCTCTTCCTTCCTGCCTTCTGAGATTCATACCTGAGTACATGCTGCCATTTTTATCTCCTGTGGTTGTTATTCTAAGGAATAGGTATCTTCGTGAAGTTATTGTTCACTTTATACACATATCTAGGTTTTGGCTGGAATTTGAACCATGATGACTAATTCATTTCCAGGTTTGGAGGGTGACTAAGTGCCACAGAATCAGGATTCCTACAAGTTTCTATTGGAGAATTACACCTGTTCTCTCTTTCTCTCTCTCTCTTTTTTTCTGGTAGTTTTTGAATTTTATTTCACAGAGAATAATTCTTGACAAAAAAACAGAGGTTAAAAAAATCCTTCATTTATAAGAATTGGTAACTATAATAGGCAAGCTCCTCCTTGATTAACTGCCTCTGAAAACCTGCTCGAGGGTCATCTATAGGTTGGTTCTGACTCAATGGACACAACAACAACAACATAGGTCTAAAAAAGGCACTTTCCTGAGAAAATTATTTTGTGCACTCATTTCATCCTCTCCAAACCCTACTAGAGTAATAAAGATATTATTACTAATTGCTTTAAGATGCTCCATGAAGACTGGAGACTTTTCCCCCCTTTGTTTACTGCTTTATCTTTAATGTTTAAAATATTGCCTAGAAAAGATGAGTATTTATTATTGAATAAATTGAAAATTTCAAGATGAAGGAAATTAGGTGCAGAGTGGTTTAGCAACTTACTCAAAGTCACACAGCTGGCAATGGACTAGGGAATCATATGACATTTCCACTTGCAACACTCTCTAGCCCGTTCAGTCAGAACTGACGCATAAACTGACCCTCTCTTGGGTTTTCAGAGTGTGGGAACTGCATGGGAGAAGACTGTCCAGAGTTCTCTCACAGAGCAGGTGGTGGGCTCAAACCATCCACTAGGTCACCATAGCTCCCTTCCATCCTGCATAGAAGGTGGAAATTAGTTTCTGAGAAGAGAGGATCCTTGGGGCCTTTCTAGTTGTTCTTTCAGGAAGGAGGCAACATCATAGAAAGAAAATTACATTGGAAAACTGTGCAGTTGGGACTTCAGACAAACATAAAGAATTACCAAACTGCACCATTTGTGTAGAGAGCAGCACAATGAGAATTCTGCAGAAGTGCCGAGTTACCACATACAGGTATGTTGGGCAATATTTCTGACAACCTACACTGATCTAGGACTAAATCCAATGCTTGCACTATTTAGATATTAATTGCTTTGGTTTTCTATGAATACATAGGTAATTGATACAGAAAAGTATTATTATTTAGAAAAGAATGTGGTATGACTTCTATGGAGTCCAAGTGGTAGAGTGTTGCACTGCATTTGGTTCAAATCCACCAGCTGCTCTGTGTAACAAAGATGGGCAGCCTCCTTCCACACAATTTAAAGCCTCTGAAAACCCACTGCAAGTCAGATATTAATCAAATGAATTAAATATATCCAAGTTTGTTGTTGTTATGCACCACCAAGTAAGTCACTTGTGACTCATAGTGACACTATGTACCACAGCTCTGAACTCTGCTCTATCTTGAGCCAAACTCATCATCTCTGAAACACCTATCCCCATTATCCCAGTCATTAAGTCAATCTGTCTCACCGAGGGTCTTCCTCTCTTGCACTTTCTGCATCCTTCCAAATATGACCTCCTCTCAAAGAACCTCTCCAAGGTCCCTCCTTGCAACATGCCCAAAGTGTATCAGATGAAGCTTCAGAATCCTTGCCTCCAAGGAGCAAGCAACCTGCTTTCACTTTCTCAGGTTAGTTTGTCTAATTTCCATGTATCTATTAACTGTTTTCTCATCTACAAAAAAACGGATTAAAGATGATTTGGG
>NW_006400044.1:356447-359987 GCF_000299155.1 Elephantulus edwardii | reverse complement strand
TTTGTTTTATTGACTATGAAAAGGCAAGTGATTGTGTATATTGCAACCAATTCTGACTAATGTTGAGAAGAATGGGAATTCCAAAAGACTTAATTGTACTCATGTGAATATCTACACAAAGAGACTGTTGTTCAAACAGAGCAAAGGAACACTGTATGTTTTAACATTTATGAAGGTTTGTGCCAAGGCTATATCTTTTATCCATACTTATTCAATCAATATGCTGAGCAAATTATTCAAAAAACTGGATTCTATGGAGAAGAATGTGACATCTGGATTGGAGGAAGACCCATCAACAATCTGCCTTATGTAAATACACACTTTTGCTTGTTGAAAGTGAGGAGTACTTAAAACATTTGTTGCAGAAGACCAACAGAATCAAGATAACAGAGAAAGCAAAGTCATACAATTAGATACCACGTATCTGTCAAGACCAGTTCTAATATGTCACTCTTCCCTGATTTTGCAATGATCCTTTTAACCCAACGCCATATTAGTCTTTCTATATCAATCTTTTCTATTGTTGTTAGGTGCCTTTGAGTTAGAGCCAAATCTAGCATGTTTTCAGAAGTGCTAAATTTCACGGAAGAAGATTGTTCATATTTCTCCTGTGGAGCTGAACTTAATTTAAGCCTCCAATGCAGGCAGATTGTAATTTAAAACATTAGAAATGTAGATTTTTTAAAAAGCAAGGGCCATGTGAGGCAAGGGTAACTGTCCCTGAAAATAGCATAAATAACACAAAACCAATTCCCATGAAGTCAGATATATCCCCCATGTTCCTATACTTTCTCTACTTATCAACAATAATCTTACATCTTTAGTGGGTCCAAAGTCCAGTGTGATATCTCACAGACAACACTGAGTCATATTGGGGAAGTCAAAAGTTATGATATAGATTAGGAGCAGAATACAGTCAGTACAGTTTCTGAAATGTGCTCACAGGCATCTCAGCCTTGAGCCTATTGGTTTTAGGCCAGTTTTACAAAGTTCTCAGTCCTACCAATATTAGCTCTCTCTCCACCGTCCTTCAACAAACTTGAGCAAAAGGCTATTAGCTCTAATTCAGTGATGTAGTAGTCCCAAAGTCTGTTCCATCTCATGTCAAGTTTAGTTTCTAACTCATAGCTCTGTCTGCTATGGCTGTTGCTTCCATAGGCCCTAGTCTGACTGGCACAAGAATCTCTAGTCCTTAAGGGTAGATTACATTCTTTGCTGGCAGTGGGGTTTCTTCTGTCCTGCTGCTGGAGCTGCTCAACTTACTGGCGAGACTATCCTTGTGAATTGGTAAGACTAGTCAATTCCTTTTTGGATAAACTAACACAACCTATTTGCATATTCTCACTCATTTGCATGGCAAAGTCAAAGTCAATGGCTAGGAAAGATACTGTGAGCACTAAGCTCTTCAAGTAACAGACTACCTTGTAGCTTTTCTACCCACTATCCTTCATATTTAAAGAATTAACAATCCCGTTACAATATACAATAAAACCTGTAAACTTCATGCCTCACGCCTTAATCCCCCCAACTTTAGATAGCCAATTTCTAATTTGTCCAGTACTCTGAGGAAACAAGTATGTTTCTTCCTATGAAGAATCCTTTGTTCCAGTTAGAACATTTAGTATCTGCATTCATAAGCAAAGTCCAGTCAAGAGAAAAAAAACATCAAATTGAAACAATCACCACCAACTCATGGAATCTTCTGGGTTCCGGTCAACTCATCTCCAGCCAACTGTACCTAGGTCCAAATGGGCATCAGCCGCAAACTCAGGAGTTCACATGTCTTTCTATGTTCCATATTGACTGAACTTTAACTCAGCTTTAACCTTCACATGGGGTCAAGGCAACAAGTCAAGGGTTCTCATGACTCCTTGCTCTTCAAGCCAGCAACCTGGTTTTGCTTATCCATACATCTATGCATATGAGATTAACAACACTGATAAAATATGACCAAACTCAGCTGTCTCTTGGTTGCTGGAAACCTGCAAATGTAAATCTCTTGAATTAAAAGTCCAAGGTGAATCACCAAACCCATTCAAATGCAAATCTTCTGAGAGTACTGAGTGATCTTAACCTTCCCCCAGGCTAAACCCTTTGACCTCAAGTTCTACTACTTTCAACAAGCATTTCCCAGGTCAACTCTTCTCATTTAGTGTAACCAATCACCACTAGTAGGCTTGTATGCATCCTTGATATACAATATATCATCATCATAACATACAGCATTCAGTTTCACAATATATTTTAACATTACAACATAGGAAAAACATCATTATCCATCAAGTATATCCAAATAAACACATACAAACTAACATATTTCGTCTTAAGCCATTAAATGTATCTTGGCTTTACTTTTCTGATCTCTGAATATTAGCTGGATATAGTTACTCCCTTGCTCTGAGTCTCTTCTGAGTTATTAACATAATGTTAGATTATGCTCACTGAATGATCCATTTATTCATTCCTTTACCTTCTTCACATTTGTCATTTATTTTTACTCAAATTTTGCACCTTGGGAAGGAACATTAGGATCAGCTATTGTGCAGTCCAAATTGCAGGTAGCAAGACCAGTCTAGCAAGTGCTTCCCCTTTACTCCACTCCTGTTTATGTTGTGTAGGGTTACATAGATACCAGCAACAGCAGGCTGTCTCAGCCACTAAGCAGGACAGTAGTGTTTCATGTTAACTCTACTCTTGCAAGATGGGATGATGGTACATCCACCAGATCAGATGCTTGACAATTCTTGCGTACAAGTAAGGATATTGTTACAGTTGTTTGGTTGGAATCACTCCTACTTATTTTCAGGTGATGTGGGAAATAATTGTATAGGAGGACCAGTGTCTTGCACTTCTCCAGATAACACTAAGAAACATAGGAATCTGTCCAGTGGTGAGCCCATTTAGTTCATCTCATATTGAGTGTGAACATATACCCTTGAAAACATGTGAGTCAGCCCTTCACCCTTATTCCTCTCTTATTTCAGATAACAAATGTTTCAATTGCCCATTACTCAGCCACCAACTGTAAAAAGAGCAAGGGCTACATGAGGACGGCCATATCTGAAACTTTCTATCTTCACAAAGGGGAACTGCCCATATCTGACACTTACTGACTTCACAGAGATGAAATATCAACAGCATCAGCAACACAAATCTGATTCCCAGGAGATCAGACATGTACCCCATGCTCCATACCTCTTTATACTCATCTCAACACCAATCTTATAGTTTTTCTATGTCCCAAATCCAGTTATATAGCTCACAGACCATATTGGGGAAGTCAAAAGGTTAAAATCCAGGTTAGTAGCAGAACACAGTTAGGATAGCTTCAGAAATATGCTCATAGGCATCTCAACTTTGGGCCTAGTGGCTTTTAGGCCAGTGTTACAAAGTCTTCATTTCTGCCAATATTAGCTCTTCCCCTAAAGTGCTCCCATGAACTTGGGCAAAAGGCTCTTAGTTCTGCTTTGATGGAATAGCAGCCCCTGATCTATCTCATGTCAGGCATCTGGTTTTTCACTATCACTGCTATGACTGTAC
>NW_006400044.1:355129-356347 GCF_000299155.1 Elephantulus edwardii | reverse complement strand
ATTTTATAGAGCTCATATTTCATTTGCATTTGATTTTTAGTTGGATATATTCTGTTAGCGGATGAGGGGACAAATGTGTCTTCTTAATTTTTTTCTTTTTTTACAAATTCCTTGGAGGAAAGGATTTTGAAGCTCAGACTCACATACTTTGGGCATGTTACCAGGAGGGGCCAATCCTTGGAGAAGGATATCATGCTTGGAAGTGTAGAGAATCAATGCAAGAGAGAAAGACCGTGGATGAGATGGATTGATACAGTAACTGGGGTAATGGGGATAGGTGTGTCAGAGACAGTAAGATTTGTTCAGGCTAGGACAGGATTCATAGCAATTTTATATAGGGTCACTATGAGTTGATTCGAGGGCACATAACAACAGCAGCAGCAGCAGCATCATTTATATTTACTTTTGTTTCTTATGCTTACAATAAATAATGTAAACATAGTTTTCAAAGTAAAAATGATGTTATAAATAAAAAGAATTATATGGTCAAAAGGTCAAATTATATTATTTGATCTTTTGATAGGTCAAAATTACTCATGATGGACGTTGTGGTGGTTAGGTGCTGTCAAATTGAGTATGACTCATAGTGAACCTATGAGCTACATGAAATTTGTCCAACCCTGCACCATCCTTACCATCTCTTACACATTTGAACTTGTTGCCGTAGACACCACATCAATCTATTTCATTGAGGGTCTTTCTCTCCTTCCCTGAGCCTCTACCTTTTCAAGTATGGTGTCCCTTCCCAAGGAATAGCCTCTCCTAACAGCATGTCCAGTATGTGTGAGATGAAGTTTTACCATCATTGCCTCTGAACACTCTGACTGGACTTTATCCGAGACATACTTGTTAGTTTGCCAGTCCATGGGATATTTAGGACTCTTCAACACCACAACTTGCATTGATTCTTGTGCTGAAAATTATTAAAAATTGACTAAACCGTACATGGAACATTTTGAGTCAGATGACCATATGATATATTACTCTGGAGATGAAAAGGTGAGAAAAAAATGGAGTTGCTTTCATAGTTAAAAAAGTCATTGCTAGATCCATATTGAAGTACAATATTGTCAGTGACAGGATAATAACTATATGCATACAAGGAAGTCCAGTGAATACGACTATCATTCAAATATATGCACCAACAACCAGAGCCAAGAAAGAGGAGATAGAAGATTTTTACCAACTTTTACAATCGGAGATTGATCGAACATGCAA
>NW_006400044.1:346671-350004 GCF_000299155.1 Elephantulus edwardii | reverse complement strand
AGCAGCCCCTGATCTATCTCATGTCAGGCATCTGGTTTTTCACTATCACTGCTATGACTGTACCCTCAAGTGGAGGTTAAAAGGTACTGGAATGGACAGATGGTATCCTGACAAGCTAGTTCCATAGAATGGCTTTCCCCTCTTCATTTATTCATCTTTGAAGTTTCACTTCCACACTCTAGTCTCAGGATGGAGCACACTGGTCAAGTGCTTGGCTGCTAACCAAAAGGTTTGAGGTCAAAGCCCATCAGTAGGACACAGAAAACCCTACAGAGCAGTTCTACGCTGTCCTAAATAGTCACGAGGAATCAGAATCCATTCAATATTTCATTGGGAGGGGGGTGCGGGAAGAAAAACAAAACCAAACCAGTAGGTAATGGATGAGACTATAGTGAGAGATGGTCAACAAAGATTTCTCTGAGAAATCCTAATGAGTTGGGAAGCAAAGCATGTGTGTATCTGTGAAGAGTATTTAATTCCATACATAATTTTCATTCTCCAGTAACTTACAGTGTAATACTTCAAACACATGGCAGTAGGGGCACGCAAGAACCTCTAAATTTTACTTTATACAGAGGTCAAGCCAAATATGTGCAAATACATTTGGTTACCAATACAATAAGATTCTATGAAATGCCATGCATAATCAGGAGTCTGCAGGCTTGAACTGTCCAGCATGCATATTTCATCCGGGGGGAGGCAGGGAGGAGAGATGTGGGTGGAGGTACTTCACCTCTTTCCTCATTGGCTTATGAAAAATCATCTCTTAGTCATATATGCTCATGCGCACTGTTCGTCTGGTATATAGAAGGAACTAGAGACTACAGAGCACAGTAAGTGGTAATATTGAATGCCTCAAAGATAAGAAGTGAGATGTCCTTTGCTTTTTTACTCTGGGGTTTCATATTTATTACTGTCATGTTCTGTATGTGACAGACATTTTGTGTCCTATTTTCCCTATTGTCCTCTAACCTTGTCTGAAAGGGGGAACCTTATTCTGTTAGTGACCAGAAGTAGCATAAATAGAGGAACTTTTAAAAAATACCTTCAAGTAGATTTTAACATAGATACTATTATTAGTATCAGAAGAAAATCTCTGTCTGAAATTTGTAAACTGTAGCAGAAGAAAGTTTCGTTTCACAGTTCTTCACATTCTTTTCTCCCCACAAGGGTCAGATATTTTATTGGTAATATTTTCTGTAATTTTAAGACACAGTTTGCTGACATATGCCTATGTTTTGCCAAGAATTGAAATCTAGCATCATATGGTTCCAGAGATAGTTAAAGGAATTTACCCCAGATAGACAATTTGGACTCAACACTTGTAAAGGTTATTTCAATAATACCTCTTGTTTGGGTTATAATGTGAAGAACCATTTAAAGTAATATTTGGTTGGTCTTTAATAGAAATATAGTGATCTCAGCTTGCCAGTTCAAAATTTATCTTGCATTCTTTTAGCTAAAATCAGTAAATTCTTCAGTTAACAAGAGATTCATATATTTTTCCTGTAATCATATTACCCTACAATTTCACTTTGATGACTTTTCCAGAACTGAATTGGAGGTACTTGAGGACGTTGTGAAACAAAGGAGACCAGCATGCTCAACCACCAAACTGTTTTTGGTGATGGTGTTGTCTGTCTTTAGATGCTATTAATTCAATTATAGTTCATGGTGACCCTGTGAACAACAGACGCGAACCTTGCTCTACTCAGTGCCATCCTCAAAATCCCTGTCATGTTGGAGGACATTGTTAGTTACAGCCACTGCATAAATCCATCTTGTTGAGGGTGTTCCTCCCTTTCACTCACCTTCTACTTTCCCCAGCATAATATGTAGTGAAATTATGTCATTTGGGGTCAATAAATTCCTACACAAAAAGCAGCATTTCCTTACCACAAAAAAAGGAAGAAAAATCTTTAAAAGGAAATAATGTAAAAAGAATGCAATTTGCTAAAGTGAATAAAAATGTATAGATTTAGTCAGATACTATTCACCTATCATTAAGACTTTGAGTTCTATCTCTTGAAATTGCACAGGGGGAAGAAAAATTTTGTATTTATTTGAATATATACATTTTGCTTTTGCTTGGGAGAAAATATTTTTAGCTTTCATTATCCTCCACTGAGGCAGATGACCTGAAAAAAGGTCAGTAATAAACATTACAAAAAAAAAAGCATTTTCTGAGATTAGTGTCTAAATCCAAGTTTCCTATTTCAAAGCATGATAGTTTACACAATGGGTGCACATTATGCTCTGTGACAAGATACTTTCTATAAATTTATTCCTGGTCCATTAAAATGTACCAAAAAAAGGTTGGCAAATTCACAAATAACCTTTGAGTTTTTCCTTTTCCTTAAAGTTCATAAATTAACACACTCCTACTATTTTTTATTTCTTTGAGTGAATTTAAAAATGGCTTAACTTTTTCATTCATGTGCATTTTGTTTTATAACGTTATAATTATAATTTTATTGGATCATTCATACACATTTTATTTTGCAACATTAACAGCCATTGATTAATATAATTAATTAATTATAATGTCAAAATGACTGTAGCAACAGCCTCAAACATGTTAGAGATCATGGGAATGGCACAGAAAATTGCAAGTATCTGATTGTTTCTCATAGAGTCGCAGTACATCATAGTCAACTGGGTGGCACACAACAATGACAACAATCAACCTTGATTATATACCATTTTTTTTCTGCACCCAATTTATCTAATTTTTTTTGCTTAGTTTTTCTTTTTTATATCATCATTGTTTTATTTGAGTGAAAGTGTACAAATAATATTTCTTTTGCATACAATCCTTCATAAACTTTTTCTTTTAGAACATTAATTACTATTAATGTATAATACTAATAGATAAGTATGAAACTGAAATAACATTTTTAAGTTTTTTATGTCTTTAAGTATAAAAGTTCAAATTGGTAAATGATTTCATGACTAAGCTAAGTCAAGATAAGCCTCTTTTTGTTTTTAAATCGAATAGTAAAATAGTTAATATTTATTTCCCTACTTGTAAAATTTTATATCCATCCAGATTATTCCTAAATTTCTTTTTTACAATTCTCGATTAAATGGTTATTAAAATATGTGACAAGTCAACTAGATACTAACCTCATTTGCTAGAGAATTAAGTCTGAATTATTATCATCATCTTCTGGCAGCAAGACTAGAATATTTGAGATTATTCTTCACTGGCCATATATAAAATATACAGAATCAAATCTTGGTTGAGTTAAAATTAAATAGATTTCTATGTATCGTTGGATTCTATTTGCCAGTATTTTATTTAGGATTTTTGCATAAATATTCATGAGAGAT
>NW_006400044.1:340136-341356 GCF_000299155.1 Elephantulus edwardii | reverse complement strand
CTAAATGTATATATAGATCTAGATCTAGATTTATATCTAGATATACATAAATCTACGACTCGACAACATACATATATCTATAAGTTCTTTCAAAACGTTTGTTTTTTTAATATTTTGAACATTATTCTGGATAAGGTTTTCATCCCTCTCTGGGAGGGAACTTTCATGGCTTTATTTGAAGTGGATGGAACCTAATTGTTGGTTTTCAGTAGAAGATATTTTTAAATCAAGCTTCATTTTCTAATTTCCTGTCTTTGTATCATTTCAGGAAATATCGGCAGCTTTCATGAACTCTCTACTTAGAATTCTTAAGAGTTAGTAGCATTGTAAAGGTTTTCACATAAAGCTAACAGAAGTGGCCAGCATGACACTGAAGTTTTTTATTTCAATCAAACCATAAATATGTCTATAACTCATTGAATGTTATTTCTGTTTGATGTGAGGTTGTAGTCTAAGAATGTGTATTTTCCATTTATATGTCCAGTGGCCTGTGTCTTCCTATGAAGTCATTTATTTCATGTATGTGTAATTCTCATTTGCACCTCCATATATCAAGCTCTATTTCAATTTTGCATTACTTTAATTACAATGATTTCTATATAAATCATTCTATCCGGTAAGCCAAGTTCTTAGATTCTGTTCTAATTTTTCCCAACTGATTTGGGTTCTTAACATTTCCATTTGAAATTTAAGATTTTGAATATAGACTGTTATTTCAATAGCAAATAAAAATAGCTGTCTCTTTCTTTTCTTTTTCCCAGTGCTAACGAGTCTATTCAAACGTGTGATCACCTCATTAATGCAGAATAGAATTGCTTGATAAGGTTTTCAAGGCTATAATCTTTTAAAAGCCTATCACCCTACTTGTTTTCTGACGGGCTTCTGAACGAATTCAAAACATCAATGCTTTCACTACTATTTATGTCACTAAATATACGATGGTATACTATACATAATCTATGTTTATGTCTCTTAAAAAATGTATTTGCAATGAATAAGTCATTGATTGTGCAAATTACATCTGTGGAAAAAACACTGGAGAAGCTCAATATCAGCTGTGAAAACTAGGCCAGGAGCTGATTATGGAACAGACCACCAACTACTCATGTGCAAGTTCAAGCTGAAGCTGAGGAAAATTAAACCGAATCCACAGGAGCCAAAATATGACTTTGATTTCATATCACCTGAATTTCAGAATCATCTCAGGAACAGGATTGAGG
>NW_006400044.1:326076-338056 GCF_000299155.1 Elephantulus edwardii | reverse complement strand
GTGCGTGTGTGTTGCCATAGAGTTGCAAACAACCCATAGGTGACCCTCCAGTGGGTTTACAGAAGCAATTAATTATACAGGAGACAATTGTCTACCCTTCTCCCAGTAGCTGGTGGATTTGAATCGCCTTCCTTCGGGATTGTAGCACACTTTCTTGACACTAGGCCACTAGTGCTTCTATCTATCTATCATCTATCTATCTATCTATCTATCTATCTATCTATCTATCTATCTATCTATCTATCCATCTATCTATTTATCCATTTCACTGTCGGATTATCTTTTTTATTTAAAGAAGCCCTGGTGGTGTAGGATTGAGTTGCTAAACTAGACATTGACAGCTTAAATCCACCAGTAGCTCCATGAGAAAAAGATGATGCAAGCTACTTCCATAAAGACTTACAGCCTCAGAAACCCATGGAGCAGTGCTCTATTTTAACGCAAGTGCTCAAAATTAACTCTCTGGTAGTGAGTTACCATATTTAGATATCTAGGCTCTTCTTTGTTGAATGGCAGGGTAATAATGATAACCTTTTTATTCCTTATGTAAAAGAAAATAAATCTATTGAGTTTTAATTAAAAATGGTGCTTGCTGTTAAGAGTGGGGGGTTTCTGATTAATAAGAATTTATTTAGCATAACCTCTTCTTAGGCAAAAATGTAATCCTCAAACTCCCAAATTCTTGTAAATGCTGAAAGTTTTGCATAAAGAGCCCTTGGGTGCAAAATAAGATCCAAGTCACTCAAAATCAATCAGTATCAGAATATTACTCTAAGAAAACACTTACCTTGAAAGCCTTAAGATTTTTTTAAAAAAGTTATTCTTTTTTGTGTATGTACCATCAAATTGGATCTGACTGGTACTGGAGGAGATTGCCCCTCATTCTCCAGCAGAGCATCTGGTGGATTTGAACCATGCACCTCTGGGATTGCAGTGCAGCTTCTTGCCACTAGGCCACCAGAGCTCCCTGAGATTGTTTCTTTTTAAGTTACAAAAATACTACCAAGCAGAAAGGTTTTATTTTGCTGATATGTACACAGAGAAATAATACAAAAGTTCAAGTTCTATGATTTCTAAAAAGTAAACAAAAATGGTTCCATAAGATGTTGTTAATCTCCCATGGTACAGAAATAGTTCAGATGGCTGATCGTCTGAGAAATCAGTTTCTTTTTATTTTACGAAGTCTTGTTGGATGTTTTCTTTGTTTGCCTCTCCATGATGCTGCTTTATTTGATAGATTTCATTTTCAGTTATATAATACTCAGTTCAATTTCATAACTCTTACTAACCAGGAATACCCAATTTGACTCCGTTTTTCTCAGTTTAGACCCAGCTGTTAGTTGCATGTTCTCTCACTGTCCATTTAAATCTTGAATATGTTTCTTTAACTTCTGGAGTTCTTTTTGGGAATGTTCAATTATATGAAACAGATTTTCATTGTATACTTTCCAGGCATTACATCCATGCTTTGACATTAGTTCTAGATTCTCAATTCAAACTGTTTGATGTTCTAATTGGGCCATAGAATTATTTACACATTCTTGCCATGCAGTAATATAATTTTTCTGACCTGAGGAAGGGCCTGGAAGCTCATACCGTTTCCTACTGAATAACTCAATTTGTGGTTGAGCAGCCAGTCATTCCAATTAATTTCTCAAAATGTTGGTTTCAAAAGCTGAATAATCTGGGCCTGTCAGGTAGCTCAGGTAGTTCTTTGTAGGTTTCTAACAGCACTTCGGCTGTATTACAAACACGAGGCACTTCAGAACCTTGATCAAAATAGGACAGCCCATTCACCACAGCCTCTCCAAATACTAAACCCGGGGCCACTATGACGGTTACTTAAGGCTCAAGAGAGAGCTGAGTCTGTTATTAAGGTGGGGGTTTTTTTGTGGGTTTTTTTTTGCCCCCCCTCCCCCAACGTTTTATTTGGTTGTTTAGAAATTTGGACCAATTCTGAATGCCATTCAAGTATGGTGTCATGTAAACAGTACAGCTTTTTTATTTATTTCTTTTCTTTTCATGAACGTTTTCAGAGATTTTGGATTTCCATTCATTGTTGCACTTTTCTCCCTGTCTACCCCTCTCCCCCGCCCAGTTTGCTCCTCTCCTTGAAAAGTAAAAGAAAAATTCCTTCATTGGTATACAATCCCCACCCCACTCCCAATTCTGGATTCTTGTCGTAACCATAATACCCAATCATATATCGCTTTTAAACTGTTCTCTCCCTCATCTGTTTCAATGTAGTATACATAATTTATCCAGTTTTTCGCAGTCTCTAAGGTTTTTGAGGATATTCTATCAGGTTTTAGTTGTTTCATTTGCTTATGTAATTTCTAAGAGTTTTTATTATAATCAAATAAGGAATTTTATAAATAAGATTTTTGTTTCATTTTAACATCTATAAAAATGATTATATAGTTTTTCTCTTTTAGCTCTTTAATGCAGTACATTTTACAAGCATATTTTAATGTTGAAATGTGCTGTAATTCCTGGAATAAGCCCTATTTCATCATTATTTTCATTTTCTTTCTGTATACTACTAAATTATAATAGTTAATAAGTTATTTAAGATGTACTTATGTTCTGAGGTGAAATTAATGTATAATTGTTCTCTTTTATCTTCATTGATTTTTTGCATTATTTTGTTGTCCAAAACAATATATAAAATAGAAGGATTGATTTTTTCCTTGAAGAGTTAATAAAATGCATCTGTAGAACTATCTGGAAAGACTGTCTTCAATGGATGCATTATAATTACCAATTCAATTTCTCTACTGAATATTGTTAAATGTACATTTCACTTGAATCAGGCACACCTTACTCTTTAGACTGATATCATTGCTCTCCAGGACTGAGGAAAAGTCCCTAAGTTCACACTTCCCCAATGCTATCTGCTTCCAGATATCCTGACTACTGGTCAAGGATATTGATTGTGGACTCAAGCAAGATGAAATCATTGACAATTCAATCCTCTCTCCATCTATCATGATGTTGCCTATTGGCCCAGTGGTGAGGATTTTTGTTTTCAAGATGTTGAGATGTAATCCATGTCAAAGGCTGTAGTCCTTCATCCTCTGCAGTAAGTGCTTCAGGTTCTCCTCACTTTCAGCAAGCAAGGTTATGTTATCTGCATAATGCAGGTTGTGGTTGAGTCTTTCTGAAGGATTTTTATTCATCTTCATCTGAAGGAGGCTGATAATCTTCTGCTTCAAAACTGGCGTCCTGGTCAGTGCAGTTTATTTCTGTTCGTTTTGTTCTCGATGATGTTAATCTTGCTTTTAAATCCAACTACATATTTTTTCAGTTTTCTCTTTTTATATTTTCTTCTCTCATTTTTATGTATCTTTCAGCAGGGTGAGTTTATCAAAGAATGTGATCTTGAAGATCTGAGTCCAACAAAATCATACAAACTTGGACTGTACATTCCATTAAGTGAGAACCATGTTTTTCTTTCTTCCTTCTTTTTTTCTCCCTCCTCCTACCCTTCCTTTTCCCCATCTGTTTTCTTTCCCTTATTTTTGAACTGTAATATGATACCTCATTAGTATTTTAAACACATACTTTTTAAATTACTATTTACAAGTGAGCAAACTAAAAATCAGAACAGATAACTTTTCCAAGGCTATTCAAATAGAAAGTGGCAAAAGTGAGTTAAAAAACCACACATTCCCTTCAACCAACAACTGATTCTTTATTGGACCTGGTTAGCGTCACAGACATCAAGAGACAGAAAGATAGAAATAGAGCGAGATGGAGAGATAGAGAGCTAAAGATAGAGGTGTTGTTGTTGTTGTTGTTGTTGTTGTTGTTGTTGTGTACTGTAGAGTCAGAATTGGCCCATGGCTCACCTTCCAGTGAGTTTTCAGAGGCAGCTAATCACTCGGGAGGAGATAGCCCATCCTTCTCCCACAGAGCAGCTGGTGGATTTGAACCACTTGTCTGTGAGATTGCAGCACAACTTTTCACCACTGGGCCATCACAGACTGAGGGAGAGAGTGGGGGACAGAGTTAGAGCAAGGAAGTCAAATTAAGAGCTAAGGTATGCCTGCTCAAAGCCATGATATGCTTTGAAAATTCAGACTCTTTCTATCTCTAGGGGATGAAACTCCAATGAAACAAAGAAGCAAATAAAAACCCACTTGCTGACACTGAGCCCTGCTGGCAAAGAGGGCAAAGAGCTGTGTTGCTAACCTAAGGTGGAGGTTTGAATGGGGAGAGGGGGAAGAAGAGGAGAGGGGCAGACAGGAAGAAGAGGAGGAGAAGGGGGGAGAGGAGAAAGAGGAAGAAGAAAAGTGGGGGAGGGTAAGGAGGAGGAAGGGATGGAGGAAGAGGAGGAGAGGGTGAGAGGAAGAGGAGGAGAAGGGGAATGAGAGAGGAGAAGGAGGAGGGAAGGGGAGATGAGTAGAGGAGGGTAAAAGGAAGAGCAGGAGGGAAGGAAGAGGAGGGGAGAAGGTGGGAAGGGGGAGGGGAAGAGGGGAGAGGAGAAGGGAGAGTGGAGAAGGAGATGTAGGAGGAGGGAGAGGGAGAAGAAGCAGCTGGAGGGTAGAAGGAGGAGGGGGAAAGAAGGGGAGGGGGAGGGGAAGAGGCAAGGAGGGGGAGGGGAGAAAAAGGAGAAGGAGGAGATGGGGAGAATGGGAAGAGGAGGAGGAGAGGGGAAGAGGAGAAGTGGGGAGAAGGGGAGAAGAGGAAGGGGAAGAGAAGAGGAGGTAAGGGGGAAAGGAGGGGGGAGGGGAGAAGAGGTAGGAGGGGAAGGAGGGATGGGAGAAGAAGGTGGACGATGAGAGAGAGGAGAAGGAGAGAAGAGGGAGACAAGAGAAGGGAAAGAGGATGAAAAGGGGGATTAAGAGGTTTAAATTAAAGATTCTTTAAAAAAGAAAAAAAGAGCAACCAAAATATACAACCTGAAAAATTAAAGTCTTTATAAGTTTGTGGCATTAAAAATCAAGAAAGCTGGTTTCTACAACATAAGTGTAAACTTACAAAGTGTAAGCATACTAATGTTTAGAAGAAATTACAATTCTAAAAGCAACTGCAATAATGTGATGCCCAAGTCCAGCTACACTGATGAATCATTACTGTTGAAAGCATGTTCTAGAAAGGAAAGATAAGCTTTTGTCAGATGTTCTTGAACCTACACCAAATTTCAGATTTAAAGATATATTTGCAGAAAATTATAGATAGCTATCAAATTCTACTAAAACTTTAAAAATGTTTACTTCACTGAAATATAAAATTGCATGATTTTTCAAGTAACAGTAAAATCCTTCATTTACCTTCAAAATTCTAATGGCATATTTGATATACACATAGTATTTAATCAAATAGACATGAACATATTGCATGGTCTTTTTTAAATGCTCGTTGTAAGGGACACATTTTAATCTACATACACATATAACAGGGAGCTCTGGTGGCATAGTGGTGACAAACTACACGGTGAACCCAAAGGCACATGGTTCAAATCCTCCAACTGCTCCACCAGAGAAGGATGACCAATATCCACCTATGCTATTAAATTGCCACTGAAAACCAAATACTACATAAAATATTTCTTTAAAAAACATATATTTTATGTGGTAGAAGAATTGATCTATGATATAAAATTATTATAGTTATGTATAAAATGGTTTTAAATGGAGGCTGTAATGAGAATAATACTTTTGCCATTTGAAAGGCTCTTTCTTTCCTTTCTACAACTATTATGTTTTTTATTTCTTAAAATGTCTTAGAAGAAAACTCCCTTAATTATAGACACAGAAAATATTTTCTTTTTTCAGAAGGACTAGTTTATTACCTTGAGTTTTTTACTTTCTATATTTGTACCAGAAGAATGTATATCTGGGTTTCATTGACTATGCAAAGGTATTTGACTGTGTGGACCATAACAAACTGTGGCTGACTCTGAGAAAAATGGGAATCCCAGAACACTTGATTGTGCTAATGTGAAACCTATACTTGGACCAAGAGGCAGTCATCAGAACAGAGAAAAGAAACACTGCATGGTTCAACACTGGGAAGGGCGTATGCTAGGGATGTGTCTTGTCTTCATATCTTTTCAACCTGTATGTTTATCCGGGAGGCTGGGCTCTATGAGGAGAAATGTGGTATCAGGATTGGTGGAAGATCTATCAACAATCTGCGATATGCCGATGACACAACCCTGCTTGCTGATACTGAGGAGGACCTGAAGTGCCTGCTGCAGAGGGTCAAGGACTGCAGCCTTCAATATGGATTGAGGTTCAATATCAAGAAGACAAAGATTCTCACCACTGGACCAATTGGCAGCATCAGGATGGATAGTGAAGAGATTGAGATTGTTCACAGCTTTAGTTTGCTTGGCTCCACAATCAACACTCTTGGCACCAGTGTGAAAGTCTGCTGTTAGGGACCTTTCCAAAGTACTGAAGAGCAATGGTGTCTCTTTGGAGACTAAGGTGTGTCCGATACAGGCCATGGTCTTTGCAATCACTTGTTATGCATCAGAGAGTTGGACAATGTCTAGGGAGGATAGAAGGAGAATTGACGCCTTTGAGCTGTGGTGCTGGTGAAGAGTATTGAGAATACTATGGACTGCTAGGAAAGCAAACAGATTCATCCTGGAAAGGGTTAAACTGGGCTGCTCCTTGGAGGCAAGGATTCTGAGGCTTCATCTAACATACTTTGTACATGTTGTAAGGAGGGACTGGTCCTTGGAGAGGGACATCATGCTTGGGAGGGTGGAGGGACAGTGCAGGAGAGAAAAGCCCTCTATGAGGTGGATTGATTCAGTGACTGGGGTAATCAGGATGGATGTGTCGGAGACGGTGTGATTGGCACAGGACAGAGCAGAGTTTAGGGCTGTTGTACATAGGGTCGCTATGAGTCGTGAGTGACTCGATGGCACATAACAACAACACATTTGTACTCTCATATCTTTCTAGGTTTATTATATCTAGGTAATTTAGAAGAAAGTCCCGTGGTTCTGAAGGACCCTAATTTGAACTTGCTATGCACATATTTGGTGATGTAGAGCTTAAAATGTTCTTTAGTATATTTTTGTCTATTTTTTCTTGACAGAGAATATTCCCCTCATATTTATATGGTATATAAATATTCCCCTCATATTCAGTGGTATGTCTTAAGTTCATTTGAGTAGGGATTGATTTTGGAAACAGGAATGGCATCCACTTCCACAATAGCTTGCCTCAGGAAACCCTATGAACCTGGAGAAAGGATGAAAGTTATACAGGAGGTGTCCAGGACTTTCTTTCATAGGGTTGCTATGAGTCGCCTACAACTCGACGGCACTTAGCAACAACAACACAGGGATTGATTAGCCAATGAGATTGAGGTGGGGCAAGAAATGGTCAAAATAGGCTCTCTTATTCCAATATTCCACAATAACTAGATGCAGAGAATCAGAAAAATGTACAGAAAAATGGATATGCTATGAATTGCTGTTATTTGGATGATGAAGTGAATATCAACCCTGGGGAGAAATAGTGAAAGCCAATCTCCTGTATTTATAAATATGACTTATTGAAAAAAGGATATTTCTTTTGTCATATTAGGGAAACCATACCTGGATAGTTGTTGTTGTATGCAATCAATAGGGTGGGCTCTAACTCTTAACAATTTTGAATGTCTTATAAAATAAAATGAAGCAAACAAAACTCAGAAACAAATGCTATGTGCAGACAGACACACATGGCAGATGCCTGGAAATTTCCTGGAATGTTGAGGGTTTTCTGCAGCCAATTGACAGCATCATGATAGATGAAGAGAATATTGAGGTGGTTAACAACTTCATCTTGCTCAGATTCACAATCAACACTTTGGTATCAGCAGTCAGGAAATCAAAAGATGAATTGCATTGGGAAAGTCTGCTGTCAGGGACCTCTCCAGAGTGCTCAGGAGCAATGATGCCAGTCTAGAGACTAAGATGCTCCTGATCCAAGTCATGGTCTTTTCAAATACTTGCTATGCATCTGAGAGCTCAACAATGACTAAAGATGACAGAACAAGAATTAATGCCTTTGAGTTGTGGTGCTGGAGAAGAATATTGAACATACTGTGGACAACTTGAAGACAGTGAAACCAAGCTGTTCTTTGGAGGAAAGGATTGTGAAATTCTGTCTTATGTACTCTGAGCATGTTGTCAGGAGAGAACCGTCCTTAGAGAAGAACATCATGCTTGGAAAGGTGGAGAGTCAGCGCAGGAGAGGAAGATGGATTGACACAATAACTGTGGTAATGTGAGCAGGTGTGTCAGAGACACTGAGGTTGGCTCAAGATAAGACAGGCTTCAGAGCTTTTGTTATAAGGTCGCTATGTAGTCAATTTCACAGCACATAACAACATATTTAGAAGCTGAAGGTAAGAAATTGAAACCCACTAGCTACTCTGAGGGAGAAAGATGGGAAATCTCCTTCAGTGTGATTTATTGCCTCTGAAAACCCACTGGAGGGTCAGCTATGGGTTTCCGATTCAAGGACACACAAAACCAAAAACAATTAGAAAGTGAATTAGAGGAAGGGACTTTCTCTAGTACTGACACCTTGAATTCAGACTTCTAATCTGTACTGAGGCACCTCTGGTGGCCCAGTGGTAAGAAGTTGTGCTGCAATCCCGAAGACAGAATGTTCGAATCACCAGCTGCTCCATGGGAGATAGAGGGGCATTCTCCTTCAGTGCAATTTACTGTCTCTGGAAACATACTGGAGGATCAGCTATGGGTTGCTTTCAACACAACAGCACAGAACAGCAGCAATACGCACTGTGAGAAAAGAAATGTTTTCCTTAAAACCACTCACTTGTGGTATATTTTATGATGGCAGCACTAGATAATCAAGACAAACATCATTTCCTGGATTTGAGTGTCTCTAGATAAATTAACTAGAGTTATTTCCTGGCTACCCCCTCCACTTAAGGGATTCCACGAATGCATGAATTTAAGGTCTGAAATCTTCACTTTAGAGTTATAAGATTTGTTTAACCTTTTATATGAAATTACTTCATCTGTAACTTTGTTTTGAGCTCAGTTCCACTTTTCTTCTTATCTAATATTCTGGAAATATTGTTTGAAAAGTATGTTTTTTTCCCTTTGAATTTACAATTCACATTGGTTTTTCATTCAATTATTTATAAGTTTGTTTTTTAAACTTTAATTCCATTGATAATTATAGTTATTAATTGTAATATCAAACAATACCTTTTTGTATGTTGCTTTTCCTTTTCCCAGTTTTATCTCTTTATTAATTTTTACTGTTTTCTTTCCTTTATTTCTTTTTAGTAACATAAGCTGATTAAACTCATCACTTTAAGTAATTATTACATGGTTCTTATTCATTTAATTATTATTTACAGTAGTATATTATATTCCGTGTTTTTCATGCTGCTTGAACTAAATTATTATTATTAATAGCTAATGGTTAGCATTGAGCATTGATTTAAATATTTTCCATGCATTACCTCACTAACTTCCAAATCCTTATTTTTTACTTATTTTTAAAAAGTCTTTGAAATCAATACTATGTTATCAAGTCCAAAAATATGTAAATGACAGACGTATCAAATGAACAAAAATGTTTCTCATTTGCCAAATGTTAGAATTACAAGTCTCTAAGAGCTTAAAAATCATTTACTATTGATATACAATGAAAAGAAAATCTGATTCCTAAAACTCACAAAGTAGTAATGGCTTGCATTTAGTGAATGTAGTTGGGATTGCTGTTATTATTAGGTACTGTTGAGTTCGACTCACAGTAATTCTATGAACAGTTTACCTAAACCTTGCCCTATCTTTGCCATCATCATCCTCATCATCTTTGACATACTTGAGCCCATTGCTGAAGTCATTGTGTCAACCCATCTTGTCGGGAGTCTTCCTCTCTGCTGAATCTCTGTATTTCCAAGCATAATGCCCCTTTCCGAGAGATAGCCTCGCCTAGCCACTTATCCAAAGATAAAGTATCACCATCCTTGCCTCCAAGGAACACTCTGGCTGCACCTTCTCCAAGACGTATCTATTTGTTCTTTTGGAAGTCCGTGGGATATTCAGTACTCATCTCCATCACCACAACTCAAAGGCATCAATTCTTCTGTCAACCTTATTAATTGTCCAGCTTTCTGATGCATGGCAGGTGATTAAGAAGACCATGACCTGAATCAGGTACCATGACCTGAATTAGTCTTTAAACAGATATCATTACTCTTCAGCAGAAAAGACAGGAAGTATGTTTTCTTTCTTTAGAGAGATTAGAGTAATATCTGATAGAAGACACCAAGTTGAGATACATTTATATAGTGCAAATAACAAAGTAAAACTCATTGGCTTAGCTGCAGTAAGAGGAAAAAAAGAAGAGTATTTCCCTAAATCTTTAATTCCCAAAGGTAAAAGCCATGACTAGGGTGAAGGTCCTGTTTGATTCTTATTCCTCTGACATACACTCAACTTTTCTTCCCAAATGTCCTCACTAATTCTGAGCTTGCTTAATCATCAAAGCAAGCAAGGAAAATAGCAAACATCATGTATAAGAAGAGAGCTTAAAATGGGAAGATTTTTATTCTACTCTCTAGAGGGACCCTGATGGAATTGTGGGTAAGGGGCTGTGCTATCAGCCCAAAGACAGGCAGTTTGAAATTCTCTGAAGAAGAAAGATGGACAATCCCCTCTTGTATAATTTAACTTCTGAAAACTCACAAGAGGTTCACCTATGAGTAGGTACCAATTTGAAGGCAAGGAGTGACTGAGTGAAGGTTGGTATGCAGATACATGGGCTTTTAATCTGATGTCTTTTTATACGAAATTTAAATGTAGTTCTTTTGCTGAAATATTTGTTCCAGATAGTGCTAAAAATATGATATTTCTGCCAATTCTTGACTATTATTGTTATTGTTGTTATGTGGCATCAAGTCCCCTGAAGCTCATAGCAACCCTATGTACAACAGCTCTGAAGCCTGCCCTGTCCTGAGTCAGTCTCACTGACGCCAACACACCTATCCCCATTGCCCCAGTCACTGTATCAATCCATCTCAAACAGGGTCTTCCTCTTCTGCGCTGCCCCTCTACTCTTCCAGGCACGGTGTCTTTCTCCAAGGACTGGTCCCTCCTGGCAACCTGCCCAAAGTGTGTAAGATGGAGCTTCAAAATCCTTGCTTCCAAGGAGTAACTTAGTTTCATCTTCTCCAAGACAGACTCATTTCTTCTCTTGGCGGTCCAGGGAATGTTCAATATTATTCTCCAGCACAACAACTCTAAGGCATTGATTCTTTTTCTATCATCCTTAGTTATTGTCCTGCTTTCTGATGCACAGGAAGTAATTGTGAAGATCATGGTCTGATCAGGTGCACCTTAATCTCTAGACTGACATCGATGCTCCTCAGTATTCTGGAGAGGTCCCTTACAGCAGATTTTGCCAAAGCAATTAATCTTTTGATTACCTTATGGCTGGTGCCAAGAGGGTTGTTGATTGTGGAGGCAAGCAAATTGAAGCTGTTAACAATCTCAATCTCTTCTCCATCTATCATGATGCTGCCAATTGGCCAGATGGTGAGAACCTTTGTTTTCTTGATGTTTTAGTTTGAATCCATGTAGAAGGCTGCAGTCCTTGATCTTCTGCAGCAAATGTTTCAGAGCCTCCTCAGTTTCGGCAACCAAGGTTGTGTCATCTGCATAATGGAGGCTGATGAGTCTTCTTTCAATCCTGATGCCACATTTCTTTTCATAAAGTCTAACCTTGAGAGGGATCTATTTCTCATATAGATTGCAAAGGTATGTGCTGTCAGATTAGAAATCACTCATAGCTGACCTTCTATCACCTTTTCAGAGGCTCACAAGGGAAGACATTGCCCATCTTTCTCAGCTCACAGCTGGTGGATTCAAACTCGTGTGCCTTTGGGTTGGCTGCACAGCTCCTTACCAGCAGAACTCCTTGTGTATGTTAATAAAATAGTGATTATAATTTTGTTGTTGTTGTTATGTGCCATTGAGTCACTT
>NW_006400044.1:321595-325141 GCF_000299155.1 Elephantulus edwardii | reverse complement strand
ACACAGTCAAAAGCCTTTGCATAGTCAATGAAGCACAGATAGACATTCTTCTGGTATTCTCTGCTTTCTGCCAAGATACATCTAACATTAGCTATAATATCCCTAGTACCATGACCTCTTCCAAATCCAGCCTGCACATCTGGCAGTTCTCTGTTGACATACTGTTCCAAACGTTTTTGGATAATTTTCAGCAGAATCTTGCTTGCATGTGATATCAAGGATATTGTTCAATAATTTCCATTATTATAATTTTAGTTTGAAATATTCTTTTTATTGCTAGTTATCTCAAAGTGTGTTATATAAATGATCACACACCTTTATAATGTTGTTAAATTAATCCCTCCCTTTCCTCTTTTCAGAACAACAGTATGCCAAACTACAAGCTCATTTATTTTAACATGAGGGGCAGAGCAGAAATTATTCGCTACATATTTGCATATTTGGATATAAAGTATGAAGACTACAGAATAGAACAAGCTGACTGGCCTGAAATAAAATCAAGTAAGTAATAACAATTAAAACATGTTGTTATTAAGTGCCCTGAGTCAACTACAATTCATAGCAACACTCTGAACATTGCCCTATCCTGAGCCAACCTCACCATCTCTGACACATTTGATCCCACTGCCATTGTTACTGTGTTAATTCATTTTATACTGGTCTTCCTCTTCCATACTGACTCTCTGCCCTTTTAAGCATGATATTCTTCTCTGGTCCCTCCTAGCAACATGCCCAAAGTATGTTAAATGGAGCTTCAAAAGCCTTACCTCTAATGAGTAAACTGGTTTCACTCAAGTATGCTCTCATTAAAATATACTTTCAGATGTTTTGTCTCTCCTCAGAGAAATGAAAAAATGAAGCTTTAAGAAAAATTATTTTAAAATCATGTAGCTTCAAACTGAGAAAAATCAATTTAGAAAAAAATAAACAAATACTATTGACCTAGCAAATTTACAATTAGAGGTTGTATAAAAGAACCAAGGTTGCATGGGATGGCAATATCTGACCTTTACCAACTTCTCAATAGGAAACTGTCTCCATCAAAAACATCAATTCCCATGAGGTCAGACATGTCCCCAAAGCTCTGTCCTTTTTTCTGTTCATCCCAAACCCAATTTTTCTGCTTTACTGGTTCTAAAGTCTGATTACAATAGTTGACAGACCACACAGAGCCATAGTGGTGAAATCAAAAGGCTGCAAGTCAGGTTAGAAGAAGAATACACAAACAAAAAATGCTGGCGAGGTTGTGGAGAAACTGGAACCCTTATTCACTGTTGGTGGGAATGTAAAATGGTGCAACCACTGTGGAAGGCAGTATGGCACTTTCTCAAAAAGTAGCAAATAGAAATATCATTTGACCCAGCAATTCCACTTCTGGGAATTTACTCTAAAGAAACCATAACCGCCACCCAAGCAGATATATGCATACCCATATTTATCGCAGCTTTGTTCACAATAGCAAAGAGCTGGAAACAACCTAAGTGCTCATCAACAAATAAATGGATAGAGAAGCTGTGGTATATTCACACAATGGAATACTACGCTGCATTGAAAAATAAGGAATTCATGAAATATTATACAAAATTGGTGACCCTGGAGGACATTATGCTGAGTGAAATATCTCCATCGCAAAAGGACAAATACTGCATAGTGCCATTGTTGTCAAATGGGACTGACATAGGGGTTGGGAGAAGACTGAGTGAGATGGGATAAATTATATATACTGCACTGAAACAGATGAGGGCAATAACTGCTTAAAAGGTATATATGATTAGGTATTATTGTCATGACAGGAATCCAGAATGAAGGCTGCATAATGGAGTGAACTTGGGGAGGAGGGATTGTATAACAATGAAAGACTTTTACTTTTCAAAGAGAAGAGCAAACTGGGGTTGGGCGGAGCAGGTTGGGCAGGAAGAAAAGCGCAACAATGAATGAATGGAAACCCAAAGTCTCTGTAAACTTTCATTAAAAATTAACAATAATAATAATAAAAAGGAAAAAAACGCAAAAAAAAGAAAAGTAGAATTGAGTCAGGCCATCTACTGAAATGTGCTCATAGATGCCTTAGCCTTGAGTTTTGGGCTGATGTTACAAAGTTCTCAGTCCTGCCAATCATGGCCCTCTCCAGAAAGTTTCAGCAAAGGCTCTTAGCACTCATTCTGTTGAGGGAAAGCAGGGCCAAGATCAGCTGTGTCTCATGTCAGGTCTCTGGTCCTCTGTTTTGGCTACTCCTGCTGCTGCTGTAAGTCTAGCTGGTGTTTCTTCTATAATTCTAGCCGGCACAAGAATCACTGATCCTAAAATAGATAGATAGATAGATAGATAGATAGATAGATAGATAGATAGATAGATAGATAATTACTGGTCCTGACAGGCTTTCACTGTATGCCTGTTTCTCCTATGTTGCTGCTAGATCCCCTTCTAGATAGATGAACTCACCCTTCTCCCATGTTCCTACCCATTCACATGGCAAAATAAGCTAATGGAGAGGGAAGTCATTTTGAACAATAGGCCATTATCACCACAGAGGTGACAGTAAAAACTTTACAAAAGTGAAACAAAGCCAGTATGAAGCTTTTGGCAGAAAAATTAAATTTAGGAATACTAAGAACCATCTTCTTGACAATCAGAATTAGATAGTAATTATTAAGTTTTGACCATGTCACAGACAAGCTACTCAAACAAAGCACAAAAGTCAAAGTGGCTTAGATAGTAAGAAAACGAATTTAATTCCACTCCCACTGAGTTGTTTCTGACCTATAGTAATCCTCTGCAGTGTTTCTAAGGCAGCAAACTTTTGCGAAGGAGACTGCCCATCTTTCTCCTGAGGAACTGATGGTGGATTCAAACTGCTGGCCTCTCAGTTACCAGTCCAATAATTTAGGCACTGTGCCATTAAGGATCATTAAATTCTTCTGTGTCTTCTTTTGAGTAAAATGCTTGAATGTCAGATGTTGATCTAAAGCAGAACATCCAAATTAAGACAGAGTAGGAAGAAGGACTGGCCATTCATTTATGAAATAACAGACTTTCAAAAGCCCTATAAATAATAGAGCACACTTAGTCTAGGAGATATGGTATCGGAGGCTGAGCCTTCATATTAAGAAACAATTATGAAAAGGAATAGTTGCAAACTGATTGGAATATAGAACGTGAAAAGTATATATGTAGAAAAATTGAACATTGTTAAAGAAGAAATGGAATACATAAATATTAAGGTACTAGGCATAGATGAGCTGAGATGGATAGACATGCAACATTTTGAATCAGACAATTGTATGATCTATTACACCAGAAATGAAAAAGTGAGGAAAAATGGATTCCCATTTACAGAGAATATCATTTTTATATTCATCCTGAAATACAATGTTGTGAATGACAGGATAATACCCATATACATACAAGGAAGACCTATTAATAGCACTATTATTAAATATATGTACCAACCGCCAGAGCCAAGAGGAAGAAATAGAAGATTTCTATCAACTTTTGAAGTTGGAAATTGATTGAGCATGTAAAGAAGATCCAATTAATAATAATAAT
>NW_006400044.1:303530-314256 GCF_000299155.1 Elephantulus edwardii | reverse complement strand
CCAGTTTCTCCACAACCTCGCCAGCATTTGTTGCTTGCTGTTCTGTTAAATTTTGCTATTTTGACTGGGGTGAAATGATATCTCATAGTTGTTTAAAATCATGTTTTGTTTCTATACAATCAGATGTTACACAAATTTATGCCAGTATGATCCCAGGATGAGAATTTTCTTTTCCATCAGAATTCATATTTTAACAAGATTCTTAGGTGACTTTTTAACATTTTAACAGGATTCCTAGGTGAATCTGGGCATCTGCAAATCACTTATGGATCTTGTTGGTAGGTTCTGCCTCAGTAAATGCAAATTTTCAGCAGGTAGTTGAATGAGAATGAACAAGTTCAAAGTGTTGGTTAAAAAAATGCAAGTAACCGTATATAACTCTTAATTTTGCTCTGGAAGTTAATTCTTTGTTTGTTTCATTTTAAGCTCTTCCATTTGGTAAAATTCCCATTTTAGAAGTCGATGGATGTCCTCTTCACCAGAGTCTAGCAATAGCAAGATACCTGACCAAAAACACAGGTAACATGTTTATATTTAAGATTATTTTAGAAATGGAAAACACATGGTACATATTCAATATTAGTGAAATAACTTTATTATTGAACACTACAACAAAAAGAAGGGAATCCAAGGAACACAAACAATTAGAACTAACTGGTAGGTTAGTAGTGAGTCTACCCAAAAGTGCTTTTAAAGAAAGGTCTCACTGATCGACGTTACAAAAATCAGTTGCTGAAAATCCTACAGAGAACAAATATACCCTGGCATAGATGAGTTGAAATTGAGTTGATAACACCTGGTTTAATTTAATTTGGTGCAAAAAAAATGAAATTAAATGTTGGAAAAATATAACATCAGCTTAATTTTCCATGAGTTTTCTACATAATTAATTTTATGACATAAAGTTTACCTACACTCTCTTTACCTTCTTCCTACACTGTCATTAAAATTTAGGTGAAAAATTGAACAAGTACATTTTACTCCTAAACTTTCATGAGCATGTCTATCAATTGGCCAGATTACTTAACAGGGTACGTGTATAGTATGGAAGTTGAGATTTCTCAGACATGAAAACCAGGTTCTCTTACAACTTCCATGACCCTGAGACCAGAAAATCTAGACAATGCCCACTAACACTGCTGACTGTTCAAAAAGGGATTTTAAAGCAGGGCTGCACAGTTTGGTGGGTGGAGGGAGAAGGGAAAGGAATGGGAAGGATTAAGTGAAAAGACAGAGTAATGATAGGCAAGGTCCAATGGGGATTAATTTCATAAAACGTAATGTGAGGGGGCAAAATGTACCACAATGAGTGAATGAAAATTTAACTTCTCTGTAAATATTTGCTAAAATCACAGTTAAAATAAAATTTTATTTTAAAAAACCCATAATGCATAAGGAGGTACACAATGTGAATGAAGGGTAATATGAAACACAATGTATATGAGCTTTGTAAACAAACAAATTGAAAAAAGAAGGGAAAGGAAAGGAGGAGTTATAACCCCAAGAAGTGCCTGGAATGTGGTACAAAACTAAAAAACTTTTAAAAAGTCAGCCTCACTGGTTAGAGACAAGTGCAACCTCCACATTTCGCCCTGAAGAACCCTTTGAAGCTGAAACAAAACTCACTCTTACGACTCAACTTTTGGCTAACTACTAGGAATATAAAGTGAACTCACTCCTTAAAATAACAAATCACCAGTTTGAATCCACCGATGCTCCGCTGGAGGAGAGGCAATCTCCCCCTGTGCCATTTGGCTCCGATTTGAAGGTACAGAACAAGGAAAAAAACAAACAACCACACATACACACACACACACAAAACAAACAAACAGAAAGCCAATCATGAAAGATCAAAAGAGCAGAATTTGTTGGAAAATCCAGATTTTCCAGGAAGAGGTAGGAAAGAAGAATTAATAGAAATTAGAGCTACAGGGATGAAGTGGAGAGTGTGTGATTACTTCATAGGTATTTTAATGAATGTTATAAAAGAAAATATGTGTGAATTGTTGAATAGCAACTAATTTGTTTTGTCACTCAAATCACAACAAAGAAAGAAAAAGAATAAATCATGTACCCCATGATGCTCTTTATCTTATTCTGAAAAAATAAAAAGCATTCTTTGCCTTCACAGAGCATCATCTGAGGCACCCTAAAGTGGGTAGTTAACTTCCTAATTGTTTAGTTTGTCAATGTACTCCATAACATTTATGAAAATAATAAAAGAGATTCGGTTTTGTTCTTTGCCTGATACCCTTTCTCCATTCTATGTTCACTGTCTTCCTTTCTCTTTCTTCTCATTCTTTTTTTTTTTTTTAGGCTTTATACTGATTTTTTTATTACATATGGAAATGCAAGCTGCTGAACTTCTTCTTCTTTATATATTTTTCTTATTATTAATTTTAATGAAAATTTACAGAGACTTTGAATTTCCACTCACTCATTGTTGTACTTTTCTCCCTGCCCACCCCTCCCCCTCTATTGTTCTTCTCTTTGAAAGGTAAAAAAAAAAACAAAACACACAAACCTTCCTTTATTATACAATTCCTGCCCCAGCCTTTGATCTAGACTCCCCGTCATGACAATACTACCTAATCTTTAAGTACAAAAGCGCTTTGGGTTTCTTTGAAAGCTCCTTCCTTTCTAATCAATCTACAAATCATCATTCCTGCATTTCATCTACCACAACTACCTTACTGCTCCCACCACCACTAATGTTCAAGACCAAGATACCTGGTTAAATTACAAAATGAAATGAGTCGTAATTCTGAGACTTCCTTTCCAAAGTAGAGTTATGCATGAAAAAGAATAAAATCTCAAAGTAATATACCTCAACATATGTAGTTCTTTGGAAGTTCAGAAAGTTGGAGATGATTTCTGACTATGAAAATTAGATTTCAAATAATGTTTGAGTTCAACCATAAGAGATGCAATCGCTTTCAAACTTGAAGTGCATCACAATTACCTGGGGAGCATCCTAAAACACAGATTTCTGTAAGCCCTGACTTCAGAGTGTGGTAGGTCTTAGTCGGGGCTTAAGAATTTGCATTCTAAACAGTTCCCCAGATAATATTAATGAAGCTGTTTTGAGGACTTTCCAAATCACTAGTTAGGTCCCTGCAAGCAGAGAGAACACTAGTATAAGAAAAGAAAAAGAACCATAAGTTTGAAAAGTGGTGAAGTAAAAAGAGAAGCATATGGGGAAAGAGACGTTTCAGAGTATAGAGTTGTAAGATTTGATCTAAATTCTTATGCTTTTCTGCAACATCCCTTTATCTGTAACTTTGGAAGATTATTCTTACAACACTTTATCGTTGATTGGCATGACTAAAGTTAGGGAAGAACACTTGGAAGACATCAAAACAGTCTAAAAAGATCACTTCTGCCAGGTTTTCATTGCAGAGATTTGAAGAAAGGCTCGAGAAAGTGGTAGGGGAAAGTGCACAGTGCAATGAGAATCACAAAACAGTATCCTTGTGAACCAGCCCTGCCACTACTCTGTTGTGAAAAGAAACTTTTCTGAACCTCTGTTCTCCTAGCATCTATCATGTAATCGTGTGAAGTCTTCCTCTACAAACTTTCTCTTATTTTCCTTGTTTTCTTTTCTTAGTTGTTGCTACCTTTTTGTTATTGTTACATGTAGTCTGTTTTCATTAGGAGGTCTGATGGAGTAATTAATAACATGTTGTCCTACTAACCAAAAGACCCAACATCTCCAGCAGTTGGAATTCACCAGCTACTCCATGGAGGAAACACAGGCAATCTCCTTTCTATTCAGTTTTATAGCCTCAGAAACTTGATAGAGGATCACCACAAGTTAAACACCTTTTAAACCAGTCCAGCCATAGCTGATGCAGTGAAATTGGAACAGACTCAAATTTTTTAAACTGTGATTTATTAGAATAATCATTGAGATGGGAAAAATTACCAAAGAAAACCCTGGAATAAGAGGGTTGGAAGAAACAGCAAGTCTTTTCAGGAGCCTGGAGCAGGAAATTGGGTTATTTCCAGAAATGTGGACCATGAGACACATTCAAAGTAAAGTGAGAGGCTGTTGTCTGTGAGCTTGTTACCACTGTCTTCAGCTCTTCTATTCAGTGAGCACACTGACCTTGTTCTCTAGGAGGGAGATTGAATTTCTAGCACATGTCAGTCTTCGATTTGTCCTATTCTTCTTATCATTCATTCCAATACAGTAACACATTACGAATTTTGGTCCATTCTGGTTTTGCTTCCTCCTCCTCTATGACTGAATCAAAATGAATCTGTGTGAAATCTTGTGTCAGTATCTGCTTTCACTGTAACATAAGTACAGTGCCATGCTGACAGGTGATGTATCTGCTTTGTTCACTTCTGTAGCCCCATCTGGGGCTGACCCACAGCCAGAGACCTGTCATTATTAGTGGGTGAATGAATAAAGAACTGGTTTTGAGTAGGACGTGAAGACTCCATTTTGAGATTTGTTGAGGTTTATTGTCCAAAAGCCACAATGAGAAAGAAATATCCAAAGTGAAACTGACAATGTGGTCTTGAAGTTCAGGATTCACAATGCTAAATGGGACGACCTCTGCATGAAACTGAGTGTGGAATTCAAAGAAGGGTTGAAGATGAATAAAGAGAATTCTGAGGAACTTTTCAGGATCATAAAGAAAAATAATCTTTGAATATGATACCAAAAAAAAGTATATGCAGATAGATAGATGTTGTTAAAGAAATTAAAAGTTACTAAAGCCTTTCTTTCAATTTTAACACTTCTATTGAAGTAAAATTTATATAAAATTCACCCACTGTCAATATGGTGTTTGTTGATTTGTTATATAAAAGTGATTCACATGGTATGCTTCTGCCACACTGAAAATTCTTACGTTTGTATCAGTAAGTATGATTTCTAAAATTTACAACATTTTTTATTCTAAAAAAAATGGAATTTTTTTTTTTAGCAAATGGTCTCAACAAATGAAAGGAAGAGGGAGGATAAAAAGAAAACCATAAAGCTTCCAAGCAAAAGCAGTTGCTACTGAAAATATTATCAAAATTGTCTGAAATTCAAATACTGTACAGAATAAGTTATCACATACAGGTCAGCTATTTATAAACAGTATTTGCGCTTTAGTAAACTAGAAAAAACAAGACTAAATTAAATGAAGATAGTTAAATAAGTTGTGGCACATCTATATAAGGAATTTCATGTGGCTTAACCAATAAAGAAAATATTTAAAAGGTAAGTGTGCCTTTTAAAAAGTTGTAAGGAAAGACCTTTAGGATATAAAGGAGAAGGCATGTCACCAAATGATACATATGCTTATTTGCTAGTACTTTCATAAAGAAACAATGGAAAAGACATAAATAAAAGCGATTGCCAAAAAGGCATGTTGGTATGGAAGTGAAATGTGTCCGCTGAGAACAGAACTGTAATGTAACCTTTATTGACACTTCCTTTATATCACTTTGGATTTTCTTTTAGCTTGTGAATATATTAACTATTAAAGAAATATTTTGCACAGAGTCAAAGAAATTGAGTATATTCATGGACATAAAACATCCTTTCTCTGTTCCACAGATTTGGCTGGAAAAACAGAATTAGAACAATGTCAAGTTGATGCTATTGTGGACACTTTGGATGATTTCGTGTCTCGTTTTCCATGGACAGAGAGAAATCAAGAAGTAAAAGTAATGTCATCAGTTTGTTGTAATTATGACTAGTCATACACTTGCCAGGAATCGTATTCTAATTGTTACACATCATTAAGTCAAATCCACTTTCTAGTGATCCTATGTACAAAATCTTGTGGAGTCTTGAATTATCCTCAAAATCAGTGAAATATCATTGAAAATATCAAATTATATCATAAAGTTTACAACAAAGTACAGGATTCCCTATTCTAACTCTTCGCTGTACCCTTTCCTAGAGGCAACTCTTTCAGATCTTCTTAGGGACTTGCTAGGAACTCTGGTTGTGTAGTGTTCAATGTGTCTGGCTGCTAACCAAAAGTTTGGCACTTTGCTACGAGTTGCTCTGTGGGAGAAAGATGGCAGTTGCCTCCTGTAGAAATTCATAGCCTTGGCAACACAATGGAAGGTTCCTGTGAGTTAGAATTTATTCTACTGTAGGGGGTTGGGTTTGGCTGTGGTTTTAGTGGTTTACACACATCCATCTTTCTACAAGGAGATGTGGTAGCATAGTCTGTATGGAGTAGAGGATCAAATCTACTTGCAGCTCTGGGTAGTCTCCTCTTGTGCAATTTCTTGCCTTGGAAAACCTACTGAGTGGTCAGCTATGAGTTGGCCATGACTCATGGCAATGTGAGAGAAAGATTTCTACAGGATATGTTAATATGGCTTCTTTTTATTTGCTTGCCTTAGATGCTATTTATAGACATATGACTGTTGTTATTGTTAGATGCCATCATGTCAAGTACAACTATTAACGACCCTATGAACAACTGATCTGAACCGTGTCCTATCCTGTGTAATACTTTCAATCTCTGACACAGTCACGGTGTCAACCGAACTGGTTGATAGTCTTCCTCTCCTTCACCATTCCTCCACCTTCCCAAGCATGATGTCCCTTTCCAAGGAATAACCTCTCATAGCAACTTGCCCAAAATATGTGAGTGAAAGATAATTGTCTTTGCCTCCAATGAGCACTCTGGCTACAACTTTTCCAAGACATATCTGTTTGTTTTTTTGGCAATCAGTGGGATATTCTGCACTCTTCTCCAACACGACAGTTTAAAAGCATCAATTCTTCATAGGAATTGTCTTTCTAGAAGAGTATTGACTATACTACGGGCTGCCAGGAGAACAAACAAGTTTGCCCGGGAGAGGGTAAAGCCAGGCTGCTCCTTGGAGGCAAGGATTCTGACGCTTTGTCTGTTGTACTTTGGACATGTTTCAAGGAGGGAGGGACCAGTCCTTGGAGAGGGATGTCATGCTTGGGAGGGTGGACAGCGTAGGAGAGGAAGACCATGGATGAGATGGATTGATTCAGTCACTGAGGTAATGGGGATAGGTGTGTCTGAGATAATAAGATTGGCAAGAGATAGAGCAGAGTTTAGGGCTGTTGTACATAGGGTCACTATGAGTCACAGGCGACTCAACAGCAACAACATAGTCATCAGCTCTGCTTCCTTTCTTCTAAGCTCTTAATAATGTGATGTTATACGGTGAGATAATGGTAAGAAGCTGAACTGTGATTTGAAAAGTGTGTGGTTTGAATCCATCAGCTGCTGGGGAAGAAGATTGGGCAATCTTCCCTTGTGTAATTTACTGCCCCTGAAAACCTACTAGACATTCAGCTTTGAGTTGGTTCTAACTCCATGACACACACATCAGTAACAAACTTTTTGCTAAGGAGTACATTGAGTTGAGCGTCTAACAAATAGGTCATATTTCTCAAAGGGTCCACTTGAACAAAGATAGGTAATCTTCTGTAAAGATTTATGGCCTCAGAAACTGGTGGAAGGTCTCTGTGAAATGGCATTGCCTCAGTGGCAGTAGGATGGAATTTTTTAGTTAAGTCAATATTTAGTGTTTAGGAAATCTATATTTTATACAGAACTGTACACTGTCCTAGGTTTTGATTATATTTTCTACTTTACCTCACCATTAGCAATTATTCTGATATTTTTCTGAATTCTTTTTACCTTTCTTTCTAATTCATCCTACAACTGCCAATAGGCTACCAACAATGTTTTCCTCAAGGTCCACAACATCATATGATCATCATATGACCATTGCCACTATTTTCTTGGTAATATCTGACCTGGAGTCTTCTGTCCTCCTTTTTAGAACATTCTGAGTCTTTTGCACATCTGTCATCAACAGATTTCCCTAAGTCTAATGCCAAAAATCCCTTCTCTTGAGTTAGAGTCCTAGTTCTTTCTTGTTTCCTTCCTTCCTTCCTTCCTTCCTTCCTTCCTTCCTTCCTTCCTTCCTTCCTTCCTCCCTCCCTCCCTTTTCCCCTTCCTTTCTTTCTTTCTCTCCTATATCAGCCATATGTAGTTGTTGTTGTTATGTGCTGACGAGTTGCTTGAGACTCTTAGCGACCCTATGTATAACAGTCCTAAACTCTGCTCTGTCCTGTGCCAATCACACCGCCTCTGACACACCCATCCCGGTTATCCCAGTCACTGAATCAATCCACCTCATAGAGGGTCTTCCCCTCCTGCGCTGTCCCTTAGCCATATATGCTCCGTATATTAGAGTCTATCTCTCTAGTGTCCTAGGGGCTAAAAGGACATCTTGGTAACCAGAGGAATGATGGTGATGGATGCTATGGAGCCGTCTCTCTGTGAGTTATCGTGCTTCTCTCTGCTTTGTTTGCTCTGGAAGCCTGCTGCATCCTAAAATCTATTTCCTTTTACTCCTCCCTATGTTCCTTTCCCGCTTTATGAACTTACTTTTGTGGAGCAATTCTCCGACAGCTTACTGATGTTAGGAAATGAAAGGTTAGGGTCTCATTTATCTGCAAATGTTTCTATTTTATCCTCATACCTTTTCCCTCACAGTTTTGTTGAATGATATTGTAACTTATCCCACTATCCCCAGCATTTAGGAAACATTTATCTATTGCCTTCTAAAGACTGACAAGTCTGAATTCCACCTAAGTCCTGTTAGGTTTTATATGACATGTTTTCCCCACTCTCTTAACAGTTTGTAAATGTTGTTGTTCTATGATGTTTACAGCGATACATACTAGTGTGATCTTGTTTTCATCTACTGTGCTTTTTCCTTGCTGAACACTTTCAATCTGGAACTCACCTCCTCTGAGAACTCTTTTAATTATTTCGCTGATTATATCAAGGAAGAATTATGCTGTGTTAGGGAAGAAATCCTCAAATTTATCCATCAATCCTTCTCTTTATAAATTTCTAATAGAATTATTTTTATAATAAGTTTCTTATAAGTTAATGTGCTTTTCTTCTTAAAATAATATCAATCATTTCCCTGCTTAGAGAATGTTTATCCAAAATTTCCTTTCCCCCCATTTAGTTTAGATTCTGCGCTTCCACAGAAGTCAGATAGTTATTTCCAATCTATGATAAAGCTAGAATGCTCTGGTGGTCTAATGGGTAAAGAGTTGTTGCCAACCCAAAGGCACTTGGTTCTAATTCACCAGCTGCTCTACTGGAGAAACATGGACAGTCTCCTCTCCAGAGATTCACAATTTCTGAAAATCTGCTGGAGGGTCAGCTATGAGTCTATTCCAACTCAGCAGCATATAACAACATGATAAAGGTCATGGAAATTAAGAAGTTCAGTCTAAGCATGTAAATGGATGGAGTTTATTAGAAACCATAAGTTTGCCATTCTAAGTCACCTTTGAAGACAGCATCAAGCATGGAAATTTGTTTCTGAAAGAGCAAAGCCTTAAAATTGCATAAAGTCACCGTAAGCGGGAATCCACTGATACTGCAGGGAGGAGGAAATTATCAACTTACACCTACTTCTTTCAACAGCTTTTCATGAACCGAAAAACATTCAAATGTTAAGTTGCAATACTGAGAGATACAGGGGCAAAATCTTGGATGATCTAGGAAGCATCAAGAGAAGATGGAAGGAACACACTGTCTCTGTACCAAAGAGAATTGGTCACCACTGAAAAATTTCAGAGGCCATATGAACAAGAGTCAGTGGTAGGGAAGCTCTGGTGGCCTAGTGGCAAGGAGCTGCAACTACAATCCCAGAGGCGCATGGTTCGAATCCACCAGATGCTCTGCTGGGGAAGGAGGAACAATTTCCTCCTGTACCTGTCAGATCTGATTTGACGGTACACTCACACAAAAAGAATAATAATTTTTAAAAAAGAGTCAGTGGTAGTGAAGAAAGAAGTTGAAGCAGCACTTGAAGGCACTGGCAAAAAATAAGGTGCCAGGAATCGATAGGAAACCAGCTAACAGATGCAACTATGGACATGCCAGGATATTTGGTAGACAGCTACTTAGTCAATTGATTCATATTTGTTCCCATCCCCAAGAAAGGTGACCCAACAGAATATAGAAATTATAGAACAGTATCATTAATATTATATGTAAGCAAAATATTGCTGAAGATCATCCAAAACCAACTAAAAGAATACAGTGACAGAAGAATGGAAGACGTTCAAGTGGGATTTAGAAGAGGCCATGCTCATGTCAGATGGATCTTGGCTGAAAGAAGAGCATGCCAGAAGAATGTCTATCTGTGTTTTATTGATTGTGCAAAGACATTTGTCTTTGTGGATCATGACAAACTATAACTAACATTGAGAAGAATGGGAATCCCAGAACACTCAGTTGTGCTCAGAACAAAGCTATACGAAGAACTTACTGTCTAAAAAGAGCAAGGAAGTTTATTATTCAAAGTGGTTTTCCTAAAAGAAAAAAAAAAATAAGAAGGCTTTCCCAGCCACTGAGCTTGACTCTGCCAAGTGCATGGACAAAAATATGCACATAGCTTGTGTTAGCCTATCTACAAGGGGATTGGCTAGTCTCTCCATCAAGTTGAGCCATTTCAACAGAGAGAATCTCTCACCATCAACAAAGGAGAAGTAGGCATGCAGTAGATACCCTCAGGGCCAGACATTCTCATGGCTGCTAGACTTAACAGCAGCAGTGCCAGCTAGGCTTACAGAAGCAGCAGCCATGGCCAAACCAGAGAGTCAACATAAGATGGAATTGGCCTTGGAACTGCTACCCCCACAGACAGAACCAGAGCTAAGTGAAGAGCCTTTGCTCAAGTTTGGGAG
>NW_006400044.1:292467-303430 GCF_000299155.1 Elephantulus edwardii | reverse complement strand
TACCCTCAGGGCCAGACATTCTCATGGCTGCTAGACTTAACAGCAGCAGTGCCAGCTAGGCTTACAGAAGCAGCAGCCATGGCCAAACCAGAGAGCCAACATAAGATGGAACTGACCTTGGGACTGCTACCCCCACAGACAGAACCAGAGCTAAGTGAAGAGCCTTTGCTCAAGTGAGGGAGGGAGAAGCTTATATTGGCAAGATTGTAACACTGGCCTAAAGTTCGGAGGCTTAAGGCCAAGATGCCTGTGAGCAGATTTCAGAAGCTGTCCTGACTGTATTAGGCTACTAACCTGAATAATAGCTTTTTTACTTCTCCAATGTGGTTCTGTGTGATCTGTGAGGTATTGTATTGGATTTTGAGCCCAGTAAAATTGATTTTGAGATGAGTATAAAGAGTAACGGAAGCATGAGAGATATATCTGACCTCATGGGAGTTGGTTTTATGTTGATGATGCTGTTGATGGGAACAATTCCCCTTTGTGAAGTTGTTATGGCTGTCTCTATGTGGTCCTTGCTCTTTTTACAGGAATACTGTGTGGTTTAAAATCAGGAAAGGTATGTATCAGGGTAGTATTTTCTGTATTCTGAGCAAATAATTTGGAAACTGGACTCTATGAAGAAGAATGCAGCATCAGGATCGAAGGAAGATTCAACAACCTGTCATCCAAACCTCATCTTATTCAGATGATACAACCTTGCTTGGCAAAAGTGAGGAGAACATGAAGTTCTTGCTGCAGAAGATCAAGGACTACAGCCTTTGGTATGGATTAATTGTTAACATTAAGAAAACAAAGGTTCTCTCTCACCACTAAGACAACAGGCAACATCAGGAACTGTCAATGATTTCTTCTTACTTGGATTAACAATCCACTCCCTTCATAGTAGCACTCAGGAGATCAGAAGACATACTGCTTTTGATAAGTTCTGTATCAGGCACCTCTCCAAAATGTTGAAGAGGAATGATGTCTGTTTGAAGACTAAAGTGTGCCTGATTTGGCCATGGTCTTTCCAGTTCCTTGCTTTACTTCTGAGAGTTGGAGAATAACAGAAGAAATGCATGTCTTTGAGTTGTGGTGTTGAAGAAGAATACTGAATATCCCATGCACTGCCAAAAGAGCAAACATACGTATCTTGGAAAAAGAGCAGCTCGAGTGCTTATTAGAGGCAAGGATAGCAAAGCTTCCTTTTTCATACCTTGGACATGTTGCTAGGAAAGATATCATACTTAGAAGGTGGAGAGGGTCAGTAAAAGAGAGGAAGACCCCTCACGAGATAGATAAACACAGTCATAGCAACAAGGGGCTCAAGTGTCTTAGAGATAATGAGCATTGGCACAGGATGTGACAATGTTCAGGTCTATTGTTCTTAGGGTCACTATGAGTCGTACTTGTCTTGATGGCATTTAACAACAATAAGATCTAATGACCTTAAAAGTGTCTTTATGTGTTTTTGGTCATATAGATTGTTCTTTCTCCTTGGTGAAATGCCTATTCATGTCCTCTGCCCATTTAATAGTTGGATTGTTTGTTTCTTATTAAGCTGTTGGTGTTTTCTAAGAATTTTAAAGATGAGTCCTTTTTCAGTTATAACACTGCCAATTTTTTTTAACAACTCTATTTGTTCTTCTTTGATTGTTTTGGACGTCTTTTGATGTTTACTCATCCTTATCAAGTCAGAATGAACTCAGAGCTGACTCTCCAGTGAATTTTTATAAGTTTTAAATCACATGGGAGATAAGTCATCTTTCTTTATTATTATTTTTGTTAAGTGCTGTTGAGTCAGTTATGACTTATGTTATGTGCCATTGAGACAACTCCAACTCATAGTGATCCTATGTACGATGACTCTGAACCTTGCTGTATCCTATGCCAATCTAACTGCCTCTGATACTCTTACCCTCATTATCCCAATCACTGAGTCAATCCATATCATTCTCAGTCTTCCTGTCTTGCACTGTACTTCTACCCTTCCAAGCATGAAATCCTTCTTCAAGGACTGCTCCCTTCTGGTAACAAGTCTCAAGTATGTGAGACGGAGCTTCCAAATCCTTGCCTCCCAAGAGCAGCTTGATTTCACCATCTCCAAGACAAACTTCTTGATTCTCTTGACAGTTGATAGTATGTTCAATGTTCTTCTCCAGCACCACAATTCAAAGAGATCAATTCTTCTTCTGTCATCCTTGGTCATTGTCCAGCTCTCTGATGCACAGAAAGTGACTGAGAAGACTGTGGTGCTGCCAATAAGCCTAGTGGTGA
Source organism: Elephantulus edwardii (assembly GCF_000299155.1). Taxonomy (NCBI): domain Eukaryota; kingdom Metazoa; phylum Chordata; class Mammalia; order Macroscelidea; family Macroscelididae; genus Elephantulus; species Elephantulus edwardii. Next base: position 301,171 of record NW_006400044.1, on the reverse strand, counting down.
AAATGTTTGTTTACTTGATGTTGAGCTTAAATCTATAGTGCCCCTATTAACAATAGATTTGAATCTTGGCCTAGTCCATATTGAATGCTGTAGTCTTTGATCTTCTGCAGCAAGTTTCACTGTCTACAAGCAAGATTGTGCCATTTGTTTAACACAGGTTGTTGATGAATTTTCCTTCTATCCTGGTACCACATTTCTTCTTCATCAAGTCCAACTTCTTGAATTATTTGCTCAGCGTACAGATTAAATTGTCACAGAGAAAAGATACAACCCTGAGAAATAGCCTTCTTGATTCTAAACCAAGCAGTGTTTCCTTGCTTTACTCAAACAACAACTAATTGGTCTAAGTATAGATTTCACTCGAGCAAAATTAAGTGTTCTGGAATTTCCATTCTTCTCAATATTAACCACAATTTGTTGCGATACAAACAATAACATGACCTTGCAGAGTCAATAAGACATAGACATCCTTCTGGTATTCTCTGCTTTGAGCCAGAACGATATGATGCCAAAGCCTGTTCCAAATACAGCTTGACTTTTTTTTAGCAGTTCTCTGTCAATGTACTGTTCTGGTCATTTTTCTTTCCTTGGGAAGTCCCAATCTTGTAGCTTATTCTTTCCTGAATGGGAATTTTCAATTATATGTGACATTATATTTATGCCATCAGGGCTCCTGACTTTTACCTGTTTTAGTGTTGGTCTACCACCAACTTGGAGCCAACTCACAGCTGACAGCAGGTTTTCAGAGCAAGTTTTCAAAGGCAATAAATTACATGGGAAAAGATTGCCCATTTTCTTCCTGCACAGCAGTTGGTAGATTCAGACCATAGACCTTTTGGATGGCAACACAATCCCTTACCACTAAGCCACCAGAGCCCCCTGTCTTTTATATTGTTTTTGTTGTGTACCATCAAGTCAGAACCTACCAATAGCTGACCCTCCAGTGGGTTTATAGAGGCAGTAAATTACATAAGAGGAGATTGTCCATCCTTCTCCCTTGGAGCAGGTGGGGGATTTGAACCATTTCCCTTTGGGATTGCAGTATAGTTTCTTATCACTAGGCCTCCAGAGCTCCTTATATAGTAAACACTGAACTCTTTTACAACAGTGGCACTATGCAGTACTTGTCCTTTTGCAACTGAGATACTATTTTTTAACAATGCCTTTACCAAACACTCACCATGCCCAGCTAGTTGCTTTGGTAGTCTATACATATATGATTACCATTGGTCTTCACAAACCTCTTATGAGCTTTTCATTATCATACTTGATTTGAAAAGAAATAGCAAATAATGAGCTATAAAGTTGTCCAAAACTTAAAAAAAAAGAAACAGAATTATGATCAAACACAGACAGCCTGGCACTAGAATCTATAGCCTAATGACCTCTTATACTATTTCTTAAATGAGTGATCGATGTCTACATACATCTGTAGGAAGAAACTTTTATCATTTTCCAGACAAGGCAAAGTAAGCTCTGTGTAGTGTTAAGTACCATGCCGGAAGTCATTTAGCTCGTTAATGGTAAATCAGGGATTTGCATTTCAGTTTCTCTGACTCAGATGTCATGTTTTTAAACAAACAATATGTGCAATGACAGCAGCTGCTCAAAACAGTTCTATATGTAAATATTTATTCAAAAGACCAATTTCCAAAAGCTACAGCACAGAGCAAATGGCAATCTTACAATTATATTTTGAACATATGCTTTCTAAATACTATTTATTAAATTAAGGCCTTTGACTCAGAGGCTGATATGTTAAGTGCTGTCTCTTAACAAAAATTTCTCTACTCACGCCAGTTGACCATAAAGTATTTTTATTGCCAAATATCTTCAGTAGAGATATTTGGCCATAAAAATATTTATATTCTCTGACTCTGTGATATAAATGTGTGGCTTGTGAGCAGTGAAGATACTCATCAGAACATAAAACCAGGACATAGTCTTACATGAAAATTTAACTTTTATGAAAAAAACTGTAAGGCTTTTTGGCAGAAGTGTATTTGGACTCTGAAACTGAACTGACTGTTGGACTTGAATCCTGATTCTTGACACTTATCTTGGTATGGTTCAAATTCTTTATCTAAAAAGGACTGGTAGAAGAATCCTCAACAACCTGCGTTATGCGGATGACACAACCCTGCTTGCTGAAACTGAGGAGGACCTGAAGCGCTTGCTGCAGAAGGTCAAGGACTGCAGTCTTCGATATGAAGCTCAACATCAAGAAAACAAAGATTCTCATCACTGGGCCAATTGGTAGCATCAGTAAGGATGGTGAAAAGATTGAGATAGTTAACAGTTTTCGTTTACTTGGTTCCACAGTCTACACTCTTGGTAACAGCAGCCAGGCAATCAGGACATGAATTGCATTGGTAAAGTCAGCTGTGAGGGACCTCTCAAGAGTACTGAAGAGCAATGACATCAGGCTGGAGACTAAGATGCGCCTGATCCAGGTTATGGTCTTGTGATTACATGCTATGCATTGGAGAGTTGGACAGTGAATAGGGATGATAGAAAGAATTGATGCCTTTGAGCTGTGGTGCTGGATAAGAGTGTTGAATATACCATGGACTGCTAGGAGAACAAACAGGTTTGTCCTGGAGAGGGTGAAGCCAGAATGCTCCTTGAAGTCAAGGATTCTGAAGCTTTGTCTGACATACTTTGGGCATATTGCAAGGAGGGACTGGTCCTTGGAGAGGGACATCATGTTTGGGAGAGTGGAGGGACGGCGCAGGAGAGGAAGACCCTGGATGAGATGGATTGATTCTGTGAGTGGAATGGTGTGAATGAGTGTGTTTGAAACGGCGAGGTTGGCACAGGATAGAGCAGCTATCGATGGCACATAACAACAACAACAAACAAAAAGAGGGAAATAATAGAATCTTCTTTGAAATACATTGAAAAACAGTACATCAACAGAGAACTGCCAGAAGTACAGACTGGGTGTAGAAGAGTTGCTACATTAGAGAGATTATAGCAAATGTCAGATAGATCTTGAGGAAAAGTAGAGAGGACCAGAGGAGCGTCTGTGTTTCTTTGACAATGCAAAGACATTTGCAAATGTAGTTAACATTGAGAAGAATGGGAATCCCAGAACTCTTGATTGTGCTCATGTGAAACCTATACTCAGACCAGGAAGCAGTCCTGAGAACAGAGCAAGGAAACACTGCATGGTTCAAAATCAGGAAAGTAGTACATCAGAGATGTTTCCTGTTTCCATACCTTTCCAATCTATATGCAGAACACATCATTCGGGAGGCTGGGCTTTATGAGGAGGAATGTGGCATCAGGATTGGAAGAAGACACATCGACAACCTACATTATGCAGATGATACAACCTTGCTTGCTGAAACTGTGGAGGACCAGTTGTCACTACGGATTGAAGCTCATTATCAAGAAGACAAAGATTCTCACGACTAGGCCAACTGGCAGCACCACGAGAGATGGAGAAGAGTTGGAGATGGTTAACAATTTCAGCATGCTCAACTCCACAGTCAACAACACTCTTGGCACCAGCTGTCAGGAAATCAAAAGACGAACTGCCTTGGGGAAATCTGCTGTCAGAGGACTAAGCAAGAATGTCAGTCTAGAGACTAAGGTGCTCCTGACTCAGGCCATGGTCTTCACAATTACTTACAGTGCATCAGAGACCTGGACACTGACTGAGGATGACAGAAGATGCCTTGAGTTTCCATGCTGGAGAAGAGTCTTGAACATACCATGGACCATCAAGAAAACAAATAGGTCTATTTTGGAGAAGGTGAAACCAAATTACTCTTTGGAGGCCAGGATTTTGAATCTCTGTCTCACATACTTTGGGCATGTGTTCAGGAAGGATCAGTCCTTGGAAAAGAACATCATGCTTGGAAGGGTGGAGGGGCAGTGCAGGAGAGGAAAACCCCAGAAGAGATGAATTGATACAATAATTGGAGTAATGGGATTTGGTGTGTCAGAGTCAGTAAGACTTGTTCAGAACAGGAAAGGCATCTGAGCTGTTGTTCATAGGGTCACTATAAGCCACAGGCCACTCAACAGCACATGACAACAAGAAACACATGTGCTTGTAGTAGACTGTTCAATAAATGCTATATATTGATGTGAGTGTAGAGGCAAATCACTCCCCTCATTATTTTTGCGTTGTCACATACTTAAAGCTGACACTTCAGTGAGTCCTCAGAGGCTGTAAATCACATGGCAGGAGATTGCTTATCTTGCTCTGGTGAGGAGCCCTTGGAGGATTTGAACCACCAGCGAGGTTGGATTAAAAAAATAAACAATTTTCTATCTATAAAATTATTGTTCTACTTACTAAAGACTGTGCTAATTGGCAGCCTACCATATCATCAAGTTTGCATCATCTGTTTTTCCCTCTTTTTTCCAAAGGCCACTTCCAAAGTAAACTATTCTCTTAACTTTTATGCTTAGAACTTTTATACTATCTCTGTATTAGAATAAATACGTTTACAGGCTACCTCAATGAGCACAGAATGTGGAAATCGAAGTTCATGAATGAATATGAACCTGAGAGGTGAACAAGTTGCAGACATATTTGTTAATAGCTACAAATTACCTGATTAACAAGAAGGACCAGATTAGCAGGCAAGGAGAAAATGTATTCTTTTACCTTCCAGCTCCTCGTCTGTGTTGGGTTGCGTTGCTGCCATCTTGTGGTCAATTCACTACATAGCAAAAACACTATTAAGTGTTTGAAAAGTTTACCAAATATTTATTATTATAGTTCTTCAATAACTATTTTTTCACAAATAATAACTTATTTGTCATTATTGAAAGTCTGACTTTTAAACATATTCTTGAACTGTGGCTCAAGCCCTCAAATCCTTCACCTTTAGCACCTGTCTCATTGTCAGTAGCTTTTCCAGAGCTATCACCTTCACCATGAAGCTCCATGAGTTTGCCCAGTTCAAATTTAGCCTCTAGCATTTGCCCCTTTCTAACAAGTACATCATGAGAAGTTAAATAGATTGGCCTTTTCTTTGTCTTTCCAATGTGTGTGGAATCAGTTTGTTGACCATGTCTTCTAACACATTTGTCTGCACCTCTCGAGTCATGATTTCCATCATTTCTTCTGGATTCGGTGGACATGTTGGTGCTGACCATGAAAAGCATCCCAAAACTGAACACTGCAGGTTTGGGATTTTGTCTGTTTGTTTTGTGAAACCAACACAAAACAGATGAAGCAAATAACCGTTTTTCTTGACATTTGTCATCACCTTGAGCTTCAATCATTGTCTGCTGTTTTTTGACAAGGGAGCACATTTTGCCACGAGTAAGATCCATGCTGTGGAAGTTTGTGAGGCGGTTTGTGTTTTGCACATCCTCAGTAATTCGCTGGAATTGTCTAAATGCAACTTCATCATTTTGCAAATCAGCAAGGCTCACTTAAAAAAGACACCCCTTGGTAAGGGTGTGTGGGGTATGAAGGAAATGGGAAAGATCTGGTGTGAGAAGCAATATATTCGAACTTTGCAAATAAACCAGTACCAAAACAAAACAAAACAAAACAAAAAGCACACTCACTGAGTCAATCACATGCAATCCTGGTTCCTTTAATTATAGTGTCTTTCCAATTTTTAAAAATTTTATTCTGGTTTATATATGAAGTTTATATACATTGTTTTTTACACCAGTATTTTTTATATTGGACACAGCTGGTGCCTGAATATCATACCAACCTTATTTAAAAAATGGATCACCTGCTTTTTCTCGGCTCCTTTTTTTGCAGCCTTTTGTAAGGTGTTTGTTTTTACTGACTGCCATGGCACTACGCAGCCAGCCAAAAGGACTCAGCATTTATTTATTTATTTTTCAATTCATTTATCATTTAAAAAAATTAAGAGAATAATTTGGTTGGTCTGACAGTCCTTCCATTTACCACTAATGTTAATTTGATTATTCATGTATTTTTGTTTCCTTATCAGAAAAATGAAGGGAATGAAGAGGGAGCAGGGATGAGGGACTTCTAATGGGTTAGTTCCATTATTAATGATTGAGAGGCTGAGCTTATATAGGGTGGAATTTGGCATCAGGATTGGAGGAAGATTCATCAACCATCTGTATTATGCAGATGACAAAATCCTGCTTGCTGAAACTGACCAGAAGTACTTGCTGCAGAAGATCAAAGACTGCAGCCTTCAACATGGATTGAAGCTAAACATCAAGAAAACAGATTCTTACCACTGGACTGATTGACATCATTATGACAGGTGGTGAGGTGATTGAGATTGTTAACAGCTTTAGTTTGCTTGGCTCTACAATCAGCACTGTTGGTACCAGCAGCTAGGAAATCAAGAGGCTAATTGCATTGGGAAAGTCAGCTGTCAGGGACCTCTCAAGAGTACTAAAGAGCAACATTGTCAGTCCAGAGACTAAGGTGCACCTGATCAAGATCACAGTCTTTGCAATTGCTTGCTATGCGTCAAAGAACTGGACAATGACTGGGGATGTTAGGAAAATGGATGCCTTTGAGTTGTGGTACAGGAGAATAAACAGGTTTGTGCTAGAGTGGGTGAAGCCTGGTTGCTCCTTGGAGGCAAGGATTATGAGGCTTCTTCTGACATAGCTTGGTCATGTTACAAAGAGGGACAGCCCTTGGAGAGGGATATCATGCTTGGAAGGATGGAGAAAGAGATGGAGACCATTGATGAGATGGATTGATACAGTGACTGGGGTATTAAGGATAGGTGTGTTAGAGACAGTAAAGTTGGCAAAGAATAGAGCAAGTTTCAGGGCTGTTGTACATAGGGTCACTATGAGTCTCAAGTGACTCAACGGCACATAACAACATACATAAAACAATGCTTTGAAGACATCTACAAATTTCTCCATATCCTTTAGAAAGAATTCCTTAGACTGTAATCACAGTAACTTCTTATGGTGGGGAGTGGGGAAGCTGCTGTCTTTTAACTCTGAAAGAAAAGGCAGGAAAATAACAAGTCTACCAAGAAAACAAAATCTATTTTCAAGGAAGTGCAACCAGGATGTTCCACAGAGGCAAAGACGGTGAAACTTCATCCCACATACTTTGGAAAAGTTGTCATTAGAGGACAGTCCTTGGAAAAATACCTCACACTGAGAAATGTGGAGGGTCAGAAAAAAAAAGAAGGCACTCCACAAGACAGTTTGACTCAGTGACTAACAATGGGCTCCAGCGTATCAGAAATTGTGGGGATAGTGCAGGATATAGCAAAGTTCAGATCTGCTGCTCACAGAACCAATATGAGCTGTAGTCAATCTGTCAACACCTAACATAACAACCAAGTATTAAAATAATTGTCTAGGATTTAGGAAGAAATGTACTTTTAAAAGTACACATGAAAGGGGGAAATATGTATAATAAAATTTATTTTTCTTTGTAATAAAGTTCGTTGTGTCGATCTGCTCCTATGAAGATACAGTCTAGAAAACACTGGGACAGTTATATTCTGTTATATGCGGTTGTGCAACAACAGGCTAAGAAAGGAGGACGCTTTGGAAATCTAAAAACATTATCCAAATACTTTTCATTAACAAAAAGAAAAATATACAAATATGTTTTCATGGGTGAAATATCTTATTATGCACAAATAAGCTATAGGGTAGAAAGGTATTTAATTTCTAAATCCATGATGATCTCATAAAAATGTATAGCCTTGGAAACCCAATGAAGCCATTCTGCTCTGTCCTGTACGAGGACCCAGAGTCAGAAGTGACTCAACAGCAGTAGATACAGATTACAAGGCCCTTAAAACCATCCAGCAAATCTAAAACTGGACTCATCGCTGTGAACGTATCCTCAGCTAAACAAGAGACATGCCAAAGAAAGACATCAGGGAGGTACACACTCAGAACAACCAAAGATACAAGATCAAAAAGTTATTAAATGCACTGCAATAAAGCTCAGAAATCAGGGAAGGGTAGGAAAGAGAGTGAATGAAAATAGTAAATACAAGGAAGGAGTAGGAAAGAGGAGTGCCATTAATGTCATGAATTAAAATGTGTATACCTTGTTGAGTACAAAGCAAATTTCCTCTGTAAACTTTCAACCATATCACAATAAAACTTAGAAGTAAAACTCTATTATTAGACTTGAATTCCTATGTTATAAATTTGAGGAAATAATACCTCTTTCTAAATTGGTGTGGAAAATGTATTAAAACATTATTTTTAAAAGTCCTACTATTCTTTATATTTGCTGTTGAAAACATACCCAGTCAGACATACACAATTTCTATTGCAAGATGCAACAATTTCTACAAGTCAGTGACAATTACTTGGGGTTTTACCTTCCTTTTGAAATTGCTCCTTCTCTGTTTAGTATACAGTCTTTGCACCCTAATGTCCCACTTTTTTATTTGCTGTTGCTAATTTGATCTTTGCAAAGACAGAAGAGGAAGAAAAGACCAAAATGGATGTCAGAAGATACTCTGAAAATTGCACTGGAGCACAGAGGAGCCAAAGTACAGGGAAGAATTCAAGATACCAAAGAGTTGAATAGAAGATTTCAAAAGGCAGCACTGGATGACAAGGCAAAATATTACAATGAAATGTGCAAGGAGTTGGAGTCAGAAAATCAAAAGGGCCGAACTCACTCAGCATATCTTAAGCTCATGGAACTGACGAACAAATTCAAACCTCAAGCTGCTATAATTAAGGATGCTTTCGGCAGAATGTTAAATGATCCAGGAAGTATTAAAAGAAGATGGAA
>NW_006400044.1:244578-290932 GCF_000299155.1 Elephantulus edwardii | reverse complement strand
AACAACAACAACAACAATTTGATCTTATTTAGATCTTTAATTAGCACAGTGTGCAAGGCTGATATTCTTAAGTTCAATTGTTTAGTTCAAAAGTTTTTCTCTCCGAACAATTGTTTTCAAGGACTCACCTGGCCAAAATGGCTCCAGAAAGTTTGGATTCCATAAGAGCTCCATTAGTAATTCTTTTTTCTTTTTCTTTTTCTAGGAAAAGATTTTTAGCGAGCTACTCACACATGATGCACCTAATCTTCTACAAGATTTGGACACATATTTAGGAGAAAAAGAATGGTTTGTTGGTAACTCTGTGAGTATGTGTTACCTTTTTTAAAAAAATAAATGAGCCAATAGGTTTTAAGAGAAAATGATAAACTGAGAAGTTGTAAGAACGTATTGGAAAAAAGTGTTTCCCATATGGTGGTACTGACATGCTATGAGAGCAGAGATTGAAGCTACCTTTCTTATTTAATTAAACCTTCAACATTTTTTACCTATAGTCATAAAATACATTCTGTAATTAAGAAGAAAATCCCTCCATATGAAATTTTGTTGTTATGTACCCTCAAATCGAACCTGATTTATTGCTGACCCTCCAGTGGGTGTTCGGTGGCAGTAAATTGCCTAGGAAGAACACACTCAACAACCAAAGATAGATCCTTGAAAAGCATCTCCTAGCATCATGCCCAAAGTATGAGTGACGTTTTGCCATCTTTGCCTCCAAGAAGCACTCTGGTGACACCTTTTCCAAGACATTACCTGTTTGCCTGTTCATTCTGTTGGCACTCCAATGGCTATTCAGTACTCTTCTCCAATACCACAACTCAAAGGCATCTTCTTCTGTCATCCTTATTCACTGTCCAACTCTCAGATGTGTAGCAAGTGATCACAAAGACCATGGCCTGAATTAGGTGCACCTTGGTCTTCAAACTGACATTGTTCTTAAGTATTTTGGAGAGGTTTCAGACAGCAGACTCCCAATGCAATACATCTCCTGGTCTGTTGGGTTGCGGATCCAAGCAAAATGTAACCATTGACAATTTCAATCTCTTATTCATCTATCATGATGTTACCTACCAGTCCAGTGCTGAGAATTCCTGTTTTCTTGGAGTTGGTAAGTAATCCATACTGAAGGCTGTAGTCCTTGATCTTCTGCAGTAAGTGCTTCAAGACCTCCCTTTCAGTAAGCAGGGTTGTGCCAGTGTAACACAAGTTGTTCATGAGTCCTCCTATCTTGATGCCATAATCCTCTTCACAGAATAAAGCCTAATGAATTATTCACTCAACATACAGATTGAATACAAAGAAAGAAAGAATAGCCACATCCCTGACACACATGCTTCCAGATTATAAACCATGCTCAGTTCAAACAGCTCAAGTTCCAGAACAACATCAAGTGTTCTGGAATTCCCATTCTTCTTAATGCCAACTGTAGTTTGTTGCGATCTGGTCAAATACCTTTACCATGATCAAGAAAATATAGATATTATGGCATTCTCTGCTTCCAACCAAGATCCATCTGACATCAGCAATGAGATCCCTGGTGCATGGCCTCTTCCAAATCCTGCTTGAACTTCTGGTATTTCCCTGTGAATGCAGTGCTCTAGCTGGTTTTGGATGATCTTCATAAATATTTGCTTGAATATGAAATTTTTTTATTCACAAACTTTGAATGGATTGTTTTCCACAAAAGATTCTTCCCATTTCCTTCACCCCACCCACCCATCAAATTATGCAATCCTTCGATTAACACCCTACCCTCTCACCTATCCTCACCCCTCTATTTCCAGCACCTTACTCCACCCACCTTGGATCCTCATACTCATTCTACAATAATGGTTTTATACCGTATTTGTACCTATGGGACTGAGTTCTCTCAGCATAATGCTCTCCAGTCCCTCCCAAGTTAGGTAGTTATCTACAAAATCATTGCTCCTGCGTGGTGTATAGTATTCCATAGTATGAATGTACCACAATTTCTCAATCCATTTGTGTTTGGACATCTGGTCTGTTTCCACGTTCCTATGATGGTAAATGATGATGTTATGAATGTTGGTGTACACGTTTCTTTTTAAGCCTCAGTTCTCATTTTCTTGAGGTATATTCCAAGCAATGGAATAGCTGGGTCATATGGAATTGCATATGATATTAATGATATTGTTCTATAATGTCCACATTCTGTTAGGTTACCTTTCTTGGGTATGGGAACATATTTGGATCTCTTTCAATCAGCCAAACAGCTGTCCTCTAGATTTCCTAGCATAGACTGGTGACCACGTCTGGGGTTGCATGTTAGTTGAAACATGCCAAATGGTATCTCATAGATTCCTGGGGCCTTTTTTGTCAATGCCTTCGGTGGAGCTTGAACTTTTTTCATTACCATTGGCTCTTGTTCATATGGTACTTCCTGAAATTTTTCAGTGTTGACCAATTCTTTCCAAACAGTAACTCTGTATTCCTTCCATCATGTTTTCACGCTTCCTGGACCATTCAAGATTTAGCCTATAATATCTCTCAGTACTTCAACTTGACTTTTTCTTTCAACTTGAGAAATGCCAAGCAAATCCTTCCCTTTTCAGTCTTTGATTCCAGCTGTTTGTACATTTCTTTGTATTCTTAAACTACCTTTTGAAATCTGTTCAGCGTTTACTTCAGAAATTATCAGTCTCTTCTGACATCTATTCCCCCTCCCTGCACCCCCCCCGTCTTTATAATGACCTTTTGCTCTCTACATGAATATCTTTCATGTTCTCCCACAGTTCCTCTAGTCTTCAATAACTGGTGGTCAATGCCTCAAATCTGTTGAAATGATTCTTAAATTCAGGTGAGATAGACTCAAAGTTGAATTTTTATTCTTGTTTTGGTTTTCTTCAGTTTAAATTTGAGCATACACATGAGTAATTGATAGTCTTCTCCAGCCAGCACCTAGCCTGGTTTTGACTGCTGATATTGAGCTTCTCCAATGATTCTTTCTGCAGATATAGTCACTCTGATTCCTGTGCAGTCCACCAGGTGAGGTCCAAAGGTGAAAATCCCTTTCAGTGGATTTTTAAAAAACGATATTTGCTAGGAATAAACCTTCAAGCATACAAAATCCAATCATTGTTATCTCCAGAAAAAAGAACTGAACCAAAGATTCTAAAAATACAGCTCAAGAAGACAAAGTATTATAATGGAATGTGCAGAGAGCTGAAATTGGACAATAAAAATAGAACTCGCTCTGCATTTTTCAACTGAGAGAACTGAGAAACAAATTTAAGCCTTGTGTCACAATACTGAAAGATGCTATGGGCAATATATTGAATGAGCAGAAAACATCAAAGATGGATAGAATTCACAAAATCATTGTACCAAAAAGAACTGACAAAGAAAAATTTCAGGAAGTACCATATGAGCCAGTGGTAATGAAGGAGAAGTGGAAGCTGAACTGAAGGTACCAGTAAAAAAAAAAAAAAAAAAAAAGGCCCATAGGAATTGATGGAATACCAGTTGATTTGTTTCTGTTAACAGAAGCAGCTCTGGATGAGCTCACCAGTCTGTGCCAGGAAATTTGGAGGACAGCATTCTGGCCAATAGATTGGAAGATAATTTATGCATGCTCCCATTCCCAAGAGAGGTGATGGAATGTGGAAACTATGGAAAACATCATTAATATCACATGCATGCAAAATACTGAAGATCATATAAAAATGACTACAACAGTACACAGTTAGGGAACTACTAGATGTTCAAGCAGGATTTAGAAAAGGCCTTGGCACCAGGGATATCACTGCTGATGTCTGATGGGTCCTGGATGAAATACAAGAGCATCTATTGACAAGTCTATTCATCAATAACCTGTTAGGCAGATGACACAAAGTGTATTGCTTGCTACAAAGTGAGGATGACTGGAAGCACTTGTTGCAGAAGATCAAAGAATACAGCCTTCAATATGGAACAAAAACAAAGATTCTTACCACTGGACATCATGATAGATGGCAATCTCATGACAGATGGAGAAGATTGAAACTTCTTCAAACTATTGAGTAGTAATGATGTCAGCTTGAGGACTAAGATGTGTCTGATTCAGGCCATGATCTTTTCCATCACTTGTTATAAATCTAAGAGTTGAACAGTGAATAAAGATGACAGAAGAATAATAGATGCCTTTGAGCTATGGTACTGGGGAAGAGTACTGAACATTCCAAGAACTGCCAATAGAACAATTATGTTTTGGAGAAGGTGCAGAGTCCTCTTTGAAGGCAAGAATGATGAGGCTTCACCTCACACACTTAAGACATGTTGCCAGGAGGGGCTATTCCTTGGAGAGAGACATGATGCTCAGAAAAGTAGAGGGTTGGCAAAGGAGAGGAAGGCCCTCAACCACGTGTACCGACAGTGATTGCTGAAATGGACTCTTGTGTGTCTAAAGTGTAAGGATGGGACAGGTTAGGACAGAGTTCAGATGTTGTTCATAGGTTCACTATGGTGGTAATTGACTTGAGGGCACCTAACATCATCTCATTGCTGTCACCAAGTCCATACTTTCCAACCACCATTCCCTCATTGTTTGCAACTTGTGTGTTCCAGTCACCACTATTAATGCATCTTGGCTGTGTATTTGGTCAATTTCACACTGCAACATTTGGTAGTAATTCTTAATTGCTTCCTCCTTTTTGTAGATGAAGTCATATTAACTGGACTTCCTTGTATGTGTATGGGTAGTATCCTAACATTGTATGTTATATCTTGAAATGTTATAAATGCAACACCATTCTTCCTCAGTTTTCCATTCTTGGCATTGTAGTTCGTGACTATCTGATTCAAAGTGGCCCATGCCAGTTCACCAGCTTACTAATGCATAGAATCTTGATCTTCAAATGTTCCATTTTGTTTCTGACTTCATTTTCCTACATTCATACTGCATACATTCTATGTTCCAATTATTACTAGTTGTTTGCATTTGTTTCAATTTTTTAGATACCTGCCACCTGAGACCTACCTGTAATATTATAGGTACCCACCTTCTTCTGTCGTTCCTAGTTGTTGAAGTCCTGTTCTTTCAGAAGTAATTAATTTTAGAATGCTGATACAGTGATACCTTTTATAGCAAAAGAAAAAGTTAATTTTTATTTCTTTTCAATAGGTAACCTGGGCAGATTTCTACTGGGATATCTGCAGTACCACACTCTTGGTCTTCAAACCTGACTTGCTGGACATCCATCCCAGGCTAGTGGCTATAAAAAACAAAGTCCAAGCCCTTCCTGCCATTGCTGATTGGATACTACGGAGGCCTCCAACTAAAATCTAGGTGATACATGCTGCCTCCAAATCTTCTTGTTTTTTACAGCATCACTTCTACTGGATAAATCAGCTCCACCATAATGTCAGATAACATATACACATCATATACCATTTCAGAAACTTTCACTTTTTCTATAATGCTCTTTTTTAAAAACCTGTAGCCAAAGAACATTTAGTTACTAATCTTTCTCAAAACATGTTCATATCCTTTATAAATGTGTGAATTTCAGTTATCATGGATTTGTTAAACACCAGTTCCCAACTGAATGATTCTGAATTGTTACCACAGCATATTAGATGTAATTACAATGAAGTATATGGCTGCTGCAAATTCTTCAGTTCATATTCCATTTAGATGAGACACACAGCATGACTAACCATGGTACTTCTGTCAGTGCATGGTTTTACACAGTAAAGCAGGTAATTAATTCAGCTGTCTCACTGTTAACCACTGAAAACCCCTCTCTTTTAAAAATATGAACAATTCAAAGAGGGAACTGCAGGTGGGGGGAAGATAATATAATATGGTTGACATTCAAATTGAGCATAAACTGACTCAAAGAGATAGTTGGTTATGGCAATGTTGATATTACAGCCACAGGTGTTTTTAAATTAAAAAAAAAGTTTCATTAAAGGAAACCTAACAACAAAATAACTGTGACCAAAAAAGAGAAAAAGATAAACTCCCAGAGGAGGCTGACACTTGCAAAAATTTCACATTAAAGGAAACGATCTTACTGAAAAAGCAAAAAGGATAAAATGCTACAAACTTATTGACCAGCAACTCTGAGGGAGAAAGACGGGCAACCTCCTCTGGGTTGATTTACAGACTTGGAAACCCACAGGAGGCTTATCTGAGTCAGTCTGACTCAATGGCAACAAGGGAATACAAATACGTTACAAAGACACAGGCAAGCACTGTTCAAACCAATCTTCATATAGATTTAAAAACAAAACAAAAAACCAACACTAATTCTCAGTGCTTTAAATTGTTGTATGCCTTCCTTCGAATTGGAACCAACTCATAGTTGAACCTCCAGTGTTTTCAGAGGCAGTAAAGCATACAGGAGATTGTCCCCCTGTCCATCTGAGTAGCTGGCAGATATAAACTAGTGCCTTTGCCTTGACAGCACACTCCTTACCACCAAGCCAACACACCTCCCTCTATTTTAAAATGCAGTAGTTGTGGACCAATAAGTGAATGGATCCGTAGCTAATCCTCCAGCTGGCTTCCACAGGCAGTTAACTGTACAGGAGATGACCCATATGTCTCCTGTTGAATGGCTGGTAGAGTCAAACCACGTACCTTCATGTTGGCAGTGCAATTCCTTACCACTAAGTCATCAGAGCTCCCTATTTTAAATGAAAGTGTACAATAACTTCATTCAGTTTTTCATTTAGTTAATACTACACTCAATAATAAGAAAGTTAATAGCACTATAATTAAAATATTGTTAAGGTGAGGTAGGGTGGAAGAAGAAGAAAGAAAACTGAAAGGAAAAAAGTACAACTAGGTTTGATCTTGCTTTGCCTCTTTCCACCCATCAGTGTTTTCTGAAGGGGGGGGGGGGGGAGGAAACATTAAATATTTTCTAAATTACTAAATTTAACACATAAAAGCAAGTGTGTTTCCTAACCACTTTGCTTGTTTGAATTCTATTTTCTTTCATGTGTGGCTGATATAAGACTGTATGCAAATCTCACTGCAAAACAATCTATTCTTTTATCAAGGCAGTCTTAATATAGAGGGAAAAAATATCTTTCACAAAAGAAATTCTAATATATTAGATGTTGAAAGTATAACTTTTCCTGTTACATAATTACATTCTGAGAAACTTTAATGAAGTTACTTAAAATGATAAATAAAATGCTTATGCAAAATTATGGAAATTAAATACAAGATACTCAGACCCACCTAAATCACAAAGTTAAAAATGCAGTATCATAAGCATCTTTTTTAATCATATTAACAACATAACTTTAGCATCATCATCTTACAGTGTTGGCAAATAAGGACCCATTATTCTAATTATTCTATCCTGTACTCAAATATCTCCTTGTTTAGAGAATATAAAAGAGGGAGAGAGAGAAGAGAAAGGGAACATAAACTGGCATAGATGTTTAACTGTACCTCACATTTACTATCACACATACTCTTGAGGGAGAGTTCGTTATTTGGATAGACTGGTGAAGTGTCTTGCATGAAACCATGTCTCCTGATGTTACCCTCTCTCCATGATATAATACCAATTGCTAGAAACAATAAAATGTTTGCAAAGAAATATCTGCTGGCATAAATTAGGAGGAAAGCCTGTGGAACCAGGAATAAATAGGAAACCACTTATTACAATGAAAACTATGACTTTTTTCTTCCCTCACTGATGCTTTTACTGACATCAGTTCAATGGAGAGTCTACTGAAAACATATGCTAAAGAATTTCAATTTACTCAGAAACAATACTGAATACAATCTGATCTTATTGTGCTCAACATTGTGTTTTTAAAGGTTAAAGGTGAGAGAGGTAGTAATGATAAAAACGGAGGAAAAAGAAAAGTTACAACTAATGATCACAATTTTTTATTTATTAGGCCCAAGACATGGTAAGAGTATTATAGGGAGAATTCAACTACATTTTGTTTTAAAAAAAACATGGACTTAAGAAAAACAAAAGGAACAGTCTATCACTGAAGGTACACTGAAACAGAAAAATCTATGAGAAATCCATACTGAAACAAAAAGGTAAAGTTCTAATAGTTTGACTGTTTGGGTACTGTAACATAAAAGGAGGTAGTAATAACATTTGTGGAGTCTTTTTAGTCCTACTGCACTAAAATATAATTCATCATACATCCACTCCTCATTTATGGGCATAATAAAGGTTCAAAGACGGGGCCATAATGCAAAAATCTGCATTATCCAAAAATGGAAGGCTGGCACATCAGATCGCAAAATGGAGGATGACAACATCACGACATAAACCACTAAAAGTCGTCACCTGGCCAAACTGATAATTTTAAACTTTACTGCCAGTGTTAATGGCGGCCTAGCATCTTGGTGATCCTCATGTCATCAACCCAAAGAATAGAGTTTTTTACTATTGCCACAAAGATGAAATGTCAGATTGGACAGTTTTCAAGTGAGAAGTATATTCTATATACATTCAAAACTGTGTAAATCTCTTTTCAGAGTCTAAAATATCTCAAGACCACTTTAAGAACTTTTTCTGACTTCTGAATCCAGAGGGTTACAGTGCCTAGTATTTAGTAAAGGAAGGATGCCTAGAAAATTATAGTCTCCCAATAATTAACAAATTTTTTGATTTATAAATAAGTTTATTTATAATGATATTTATAGAATAAAAACAAAACACATGAACTCACAAGTTATACAAAGAAACGGATGTATAATAAAAACAGCAATATAGACTGACAGGCAAAAATGTAAAGAAAGACTTAAAAGGAGTTAAATATCAAATAGACAATGTCTAAATTTCACTTTGTCACCCACACTGAATTGGAATTGAACAATGGCTCTCTCTTCAGGAGGTCCTGTACTGGAAATTCTGGAAATGGGTAAATTATATTTCGATAAGGGTTCATAGTTAATGACCTATTTCCATGCAGTACCTAATGCTGCCTTAATATGAAGTCACATTCAGTCTGTGCTAAAACAGCTTTATCTGCTCTGCCAAGCTAGAAAAATGTCACTGACATTTTGCTGATGCATGGAAAAGTGACAGAAATAAGCTATTATTTAGAGAGAATTGGAGCAGAAGTGACTGGGCAACAGTTTTAAGAGAAGCAAAAGCCAAGAGAGGGAAATCAATGAAAACATGCACAAGAAGCAAATAGGCAGACTAATAAGCACAGTAAGTGCAGGTGGAAAATGAACAGAAGGAATTAATCCATGGAGCAAGATAAGGGCTTCTTCAGTTACTACATACTGGAGAAAACAACTTAGTGCCTAGCCAAACAATTTACTTTAACAAAAATACTTGAGAGGACCTGGGGGATGTTAGTATATGGATTGCCACCTTTAAATTCAGGTTGAGTTCTTGCTGACAGTGGTGAACATCTGCTTCAAATAGCAATAAAACTAAAGCTATACAGCTGTAATATTAAACATAATTAAAAAAAAACCCTCAAATGAGACAGGCAAAAATAAGACAAAAGCATTGTCAAATAAGGCACATGTAAAAATCTACACACATTATCCAGTGACAGACAATATATATATATTTGGAGGTAGAAATAATTACAAAAATACTGACATTTCTAAAGTATTAGCATATTTGTTACAAACAATCACCAACTAATCCCCATTCAGAAAACGGTTTTGTAAAATGATTATTCAACATCTAAGGACTATGTATTTGTGGCTTTTTGGGAAATTTCATGTGTAAGCATCCGAAGAATTCAGTTAGTGGCAAAAAGTTGTCCATTCTATGAGAAATGCAATATGGAAATTATAAAAAGTTATAAATGCTCATAAACCCCATGGTCATCATAATGAAAATGTCCTTGAGTGCACCAAGTTGATATTTCCTCATGGATTAGGAATTTACAATTTCACAGGCCCATTGAAGTTTTTAATAATGTTGCTATATCTGCTGGCATACTCCCTTCATCACCTGCAGAACAGAAAGTAGCAGTGAAAGTCTAATATAAATATTTTGTTTTGTGACCCATTTTCTCTCCCAATGTTCTTTATTTTTGCTAAATTATTTTTTATCTTTCAAGGCTCAGGTTGCTATAGTGTCACTCCCTCTTATAAAATCTTTCCTAATCCCTCCATAAATTAAGGATACTTGTTCTGTGGTCTTGTTCATACTGCAGAACAACATATTTGAGTTTTATAAGGTATAGATTATGCTTTGATTTTATATAGACATATAAAGATATAGGGGTATGGGTATGCATATATATTTAGATCTATTTAGTCTAGACTAGGATGTCTAATTCACAGAAGATTCACACCATTTCTTTCTCTTCACATTTACAAAATAAAAACACGTATGCATCAAATTGAGTAAGGGGGAAGCAAAGAACAAAGCTCCAAATCTCAACCAAATGGAAATAATTTATTATAATGAATTTATATTTGACCAGAAAACATCACCACCTACTTAAATCCATTTGACACAGAAAAACAAAATTTTGAGCAAAGAACGCCAGTTGAAGATTAAATTACATACTCAAATTTTTTTTTTAAAGTTAATGTTTGTCTCTGTTTCAATAAAATGTGACCTCAGAAACTAGACACTTAAATGATGCAGGTTTTCTAAGGTGTGAAAACTTCCTGTGAAAGTCAATGCAATTATATTTCACTCAGAATAATTTTAGATAAAAAGTTTATTAATTTACTGGTTAGTAAATGCCACAGTTGCCAATTACTTAACATTTTATATGAATGAGTTTATAAATAAGATGTGGCTAAAACACAGCAAAATTACTCATTCTCCTGCAAATACATATGCACTCTATTATTAGAAAAACTTTTTCCTTCTGTTTTGTTGAAAATAACACACAAGATACAAAAACCGTTAAGATTTATAAATATCAAGTTCCCTGTCTCTAAGTCCATTTAAAACCTTATAATAACCCAGGAAGTTTAAGATAAGGTTTTTATTAATGTAATTTAATGCC
The DNA here is from genome assembly GCF_000299155.1 of Elephantulus edwardii. Taxonomy (NCBI): domain Eukaryota; kingdom Metazoa; phylum Chordata; class Mammalia; order Macroscelidea; family Macroscelididae; genus Elephantulus; species Elephantulus edwardii. The sequence continues at coordinate 280,009 of NW_006400044.1, read as the reverse complement.
ACTGTTACACGCTCTAGGAGCTGTTGTACAATATGTACTGAAAAACATATGTGCTCTATGTTGTTATGTGACTGAGTCAGAACCAAGAATTTAGAGATAAGTGGGAGAGCGGTGCTAAAACAAAACACCTACAAAATCCTTAACTGAAAGCAGTGATTCATAGAGAACCACTTTAGTGGTTTCATAAATTTACGTAACAGAAGTATCTATTATCAGGCCTGTTAAAAAAGCACACATCTCGGGAAAGAACAAATTAGAGGTATTATGGTTAGCACAGAATTCCAGAATTAAGGTTGCATAGAGAAGTGTACTTCGTGCAGGGAGTAGGGGGTGGGGGGAAGGGATGGGGGAATGATATATCAATGAAGGAATTTTTTTCTTTTCTTTTTCTTTTCAAAGAGAGGAGCCAGTAGGCAGGGAGAAAAGTACAGCAATGAAGGAATGGAAATCCAAAATCTCTGTAAATGTTCATTAAAATTAATTTAAAAAAAAAAAAAAAAGCATCTCCAAAGTCTGACTAAGCAAATCTAGAGTAGGACTTTGAAAACTAACACTTCTGGCAATTTTTCACAGTAATGCTGATTAGGATTTTCTAGGGACTACTTTTCATGAATCAATGAATTGATTGATTCTAGTTCTTCCAAAGCCAAGAACTAGAAACCATCTGATAAACACTCTGAAAGTCATTATGGTCTTTATTTACCCTTTCATGGCTTCAAACAACAGGGACATTCAAATTGTGCTAATGTAAAACACTCACGTATTACAAATACATCTTTTTTTTTCTTTACAGAGCAAAGGGAACTCAATGCAAGAAAGCACTAGGTACTTTCACAAGTTCAAGCTGAAAATTAGTTAATGAAATCAGGTGTACAACTGAAGACAAAATCAATTATTACAGTTAAGATTAAATAAATGATTATCAGTATGTGCTTACTACTGTCTAGCTGACTTCAAATCACAGCTTATCTATAGGGCAGACTTAAACAATTCCTAGGGTTTCTAAGGCTGTGAATCTTCATGGAAACAGATTGTCTCATCTTTCCACAGAGCAGCTGCTAGGTTTAAAGCCCTAACCTCGAGGTTAGTAGGCCAATGTTTAACTCATGCCATCACCAAAGTTTCTAGATATCCTTTATATAACTTTTATCCATGGAAATAAAATATTTACTGAGGGAAAAAGATATATATATTTTTACGGGGGGGAAAAGAAAATTTTTTACAGAAGGGAAGAATGGTAATTGGAAAATTTCTTCATAACTAAATATTTTTAAACGTATGGTGGCACAACAGTTAAGAACTCAACTGCTAGTCAAAAGGTTGGCAGTTCAATACTCAATTACATAAAAGGAGAAAGACGTGATGACTGCTTCCATAAAGATCACAGTCTGCTTACAGGGAAATTCTGCCATGAGTTGAAATCAATGTCAAGGAACTAAAAACAAGAAATATTTAAAAAAAAAAAAAAAAAGAAAGAAATATTTTAAAGGCAGTGCCAAAAAGCATAGCTGAAATAATTATTTTAACTGACACATGAAAGGAAATTACTGACTTAATTTAGACTATACGTATTTATATGAATCACAGGTCGTTCTATGAATTAGGATTAAAAATGACTGGCTAAACATAGACAACAACTTTCCTTCTGTTTCAGGCACTATTAAAATGCCTGGGCAAGGAAAAAAAAGGAGTAGGGGCACATGAAACAAATGGGAAAGAATAACAGAAGGGTAGATGTTTGGAAGACGAAAGGCTGATGTAAGAAGGAAATCTGACTTTATCAGAATAGAAGGAGCAGAAAACTTAAGTGCATACAGATGGAAAACACCAACAACCACAAGCTCATAAAATGGAAGTAAAATGAAAGTTGGGAACAAGTGAAGCTAAACTCAGGTTGAAGGGACAGATGTTAAAAGCCTGCCCTAGGAGCTAGTTGTTTAATTACAGAGAAACACAAAACTATATATTCAGTTGAGTACAAATAATAAAGCAACAGATTAAAACGAAGTATGTTCTAATGTCCAAGAGTAAGTAAAAGATGTATGAAAGAATTTTCCAAAATCACGTTTGTAGAAATTCTGGCAAATCAGAGCTTAGTTACTTCAACACTTTGGAAATGAATATGCTTATGTGTATCCTACATCATACTAACTAGTTAATTAAGGAATCAGCCATTTTTATTATCCCTTTGCTAATGCTAATCTGATGTCTTTTCATGCATTACTTGATAAATACTTATTAAAAATGTTGCTTACATGCTCACTTCGGCAGCACATATACTAAAATTGGAACGATACAGAGAAGATCAGCAAGAAGAAAAAAAGAAAAAAAAATAAATAAAATGTTGCTTACAAACAACTTACCTTCATCTACTGTGGTCATATCTTGTTCCAGTTTCAATTTTTGTTGGTTAATTTTCAGCATGGATTCTTCAATTGTCCCTTGGCTTATTAATTTTATAACTAGTACTTCCCTAAAAAATTTTTTATAAGTTTACAGGTTACTTACAGTTATTTGAATACACAACAAGTATATATTGTTACTATATGCTGTCAAGTTGCCAAACTTGAAAACTCGGTAAAAAATGTCCTAAAATATAAATTCTCTTATTCAAACTACTTTTCCTAACCTAAGCATGAAACGTTATTATTTTTCCTATGAATCAAAGAGAATAAAGCACTTGTACTTTAAAAAATACTAAGAAAACTTTTACCTAGAATAACAGAGAAAAGAGGAGTTGTTAATCTCCTTTGCTATGCAAGACACCAGAAGACCTGGATGATGCCAGGCTATCATTACTAAATAAATGAGCTGCTGTAAAAGAATATATGTGGTTATGATGTGCTATAGAGTCTGAGCCAACTCCTAAATGACCTGTGAGCAGGTTTTCAGAGGCTGTAAATCTTACAGGAGGGAATCACCTATCTTTTTCCTAGAGTGCAAGCAGCTGGTGGATTTGAATTGCTTGCGTTTGAGGCAGTACAACTCTTTAAGACTAGGCCACCAGAACACATTATCATTTATAGAACGTAGAGTAAAAGAATCCTGATCAAAAGGAAGAAAATAAGAGACTAAAACTTAAAATTCTTGGAAAAAATCGAACGTATCTGGAGCCAAGGAGTCTGGATGAACTCTCAAAGTACTGACCTAAGGAAATTTTTGACCTTTGTACATTCTAGGAAGGCTTCTTTAAATAAACCAAGTTCAGCTTAACAACTGAAGAATGCATGCCTTATACTCAATTTTAAGAGCATCTGTGTCAAATTGACAACAGTATTTGATAGATTTTACAAGAACCTTAAAGAGCAATGATGTAATCAAAGAAATGATTCAAAAGATAAGAATGACAATAGTTTCATGACTTGAAGAATGTCATCAATGTCACGATACTACATGTATAAATTGTTGAATACTCTGCTTTGTACATTCTCAAGAAAAAAATTTCAACAAAACGTGAAATAAATTAATGAAAAAAGTACATTAAAAATTGGTAAAACTACATTAAAACAAAAAGTTGTGGTCATACAGGAAGTTCATGTTTACAAAAACATGCTTTGCTTATTAGGTTAAAAGAAATAATTCTGTTCCAAAAAGCAGGGCAGTGTAGTAAAAGAGAATAATTACATGGGAAGTTTCAGTCTCGTAATTGGTACTAATGAGTATCTGGTCCATAAATGAATTTATATCAAAATCTGTTTATAAATATATTTAAATACTCCATTAAAAATATTACTTGTCTGCTTAAAAATAGAAGCAGAGTTAAATTGTAATGTTCTTACCTCATTATTGTTCTGCAAGCAATGTCAGAATGAACAATCAAATGAAGTATTTACTTATAACTCTAATGAGTTCAATTATCTATTTTCTAAAGGAAAATAGAGTAAAAATAACATCTGTAATATCAGGTTTGTCTGTATTTGCTTAAATGCCCCTAGCAAGCAGTCTTTTCAATTATTTACCTTTTTCAAAGGGGCTGGACCATTAATTACACTTCAACTACTTGGAGTATGCTTTTGGACTAGTATAGAGAAAGGATTTAAAGTTATTTTATTTCATGAAAAATGAGGTTACAGTGATACTCACATTCAACACTGTAGTTCATAATATATCAACAGTCATGCTTTGTAGAGTATTTGGTTAAAAAGAAAAGTCAACTCAAAATACTTACTTAGTCTGGCCTACTCTATGACATCGATCTTCTGCTTGTTTGTCATTGTAAGGATTACAATCAATATCATGAAGTATAACCACATTTGCTGAGGTCAGATTTATCCCTAGTCCACCAGCTTTTGTTGACAGCAGAAACACAAAGATATCCATATCGGTATTAAACTCATCAATTAGATGAATCCTGTAAAATTAATATAGTACATGAAATGTCACAAGTACAAATCGAAGGAATAAAAATTTATTTTTATGAAAATAAAAATTTAACATTTTATCAATTTACTAAGTTATTCTGGCATATTAACTGTCAGAGCATTAAATTAATACACATAATTTGAAAACTTACAGTTTGATGGATGCACAATTCACATTTTCAGAGTAACAGAGATAATCATTCTAAGCTTAAGACAGTTTCGATACTATTTAGGTAGAATGACGTGTGTAGATAAGCCAGCATGAAAGGATAAGAACAAAGCTGCTCCCACTGCAGCAAGCATGCATCTCCTAACATGCTTTTGAGAATACAACTACTATGTGAAGTGTAGGATGCAAGTGTTAAGATTTTAGTATTTTTTTGAATGTAGAATTTTTAAATGTAATTAAAAGTGAACTCACAGTCACACAGAAAAGACAGGTACACACCATTTTCCTTTTTTTTACTATCTCCCTACTTTTAGTTAATTCAACTATTCAGATTGAATTTTAAATGACTGTACTTTGGTCAATTCTATCTTATTTAAATTCTCTAGGTAGCTCTTCTATTCTTTATTTTCTCATAGGTTTTTCAGATGTTACTGACGTGACAGCTGGCGCTCTAGTAGCATAGTTCATGGCAAGTTGTGAACTGAAAGGCTATGGGTCTTCAATTGTTTGAATCCTCTGGTGACCTCGCAGGAAATAGATGGCCACTCTCCTGCTGTTGTGATTTACAGCCTCAGAAATTAGATGTAGGGCTGCTACAAGTCAGAAAGGACTCGATGGCTTCAACGATTTAGACCCTCCCAGAAGAGTTGTGGGTGAGCATCAACATTACTGGTAAGTATATTCATTAACATTACTGGTAAGTATATTCATTTTCTCCTGGACACAGAGCCTACTAATTGGTCCTAAAAGCCGTCTGAGGTCCCAACTCTTCTCACTATTTCTTAGTTGTTGGAATGGATGGAAAACCTCACAGCAGTTCCTTACTTCACCTCTACCTTGCACGCGAACTTCCGAGTTGTAAAACAACCCATTGGTAGATGGAATTTGCTCCAGGACTTAAGAACCATAAATGACATAGCTGAGCCTCTACATCTTGTGGTTCCTGACCTCTATACTGTAATAGACAAAGTGCTAGTCAATAGGCCTTATATTGTTAAGAACCACCTTCCCTCTGTAACTTGATTTGTGTCACTATTAGAACCTCTACTTGAAATATTATTGCTTTTTAATTTTTGACTCATGTACTTTTAACTTGTTAAATTTGTATCTTCTAGGCTGCAACACTTCCATGATACATCTTCAAGGATATGAACATGTATGGCTAAGCACAATTGATAACAGTGAATCTAAATTCCAAAATGAATCTTCATAATAGTCTATGTGTTTCCTACTGCCAAAGGGGCCCTTTAGAGTAGTGAGAGAAGATCTTCACCCTGAAACCTACAGCGTCCCTTTTCAGCAGGAAGTAGCTAAGAGAATATGCCATCCCCTTTTCCTTATGAATCAGGGTGAAGTCTCTCTCAGGGAGGAGTGATAGGGAATGGCAAAGGATACACTGACAAAGGAGATTAATCAGAACTGGCTTTGACAAGCACTGTGGCAATTGGACAATTAAAACAGACATTCGGGGGTTGGGGAAGAAGAATGAACTGGGGAGGAGGGTAGAGAAAACATTGCAAAATGAATGAATGAAAACCCAAAATATCTGTAAATGTTCACTAAAACTAATAAAATTTAATAATAATTTTTTTAAAAAAATGAAAGGACTCATGGCAGTGAGTGACTGGGAGAGTATGCATGTAAAGAATGAACAATTTAAAGATCAAACTATTAGTGTGTTATCTTGCAGAATTATTTGTATGCAAATGACACAACCTCACTTGCTGAAAAGGAAGACTTGATATACGTACAAATGAAGTTCAGAGATTATATCTTTTGGTACGGATTACATCTCAACAAGATAAAAATAATTCTGACAATTAGACCACTATAAAACATAATAGATAGATAATCAAGTAAACTTCTGGAAGCAGCAGTCAACACCTAAATCCACATATAGCTTTGGACAGATCTGCTACTAAGGACCACTAAGGTACTCAGGAGCAAGAATGCCATTTGGCAGGATAAGAGAGACCTTTTAGCTTCTTCACATGTATGTGAAGTTCAATAACGAAGAATACTGAAGAACTGTTGATGCCTTTCAACTGTGGTTCTGGTGAAGTATACTGAATAGACCATTAACTGCCAAAAGAATAAACAAATCTGTCTTGGAAGAAGCATAGGAAAAATGCTTCTTAGAAATGAGGATGGTGAGACTTTGTCTCACACTTACCAGGAAAGGCCTGTTCCTGAGGAAGGACATTAAGCTTGCCATGAGATAAGAGAAAGACTCTCAATCAGACAGACTGACATAACTGCAAAAATGAGCTTAAGCACAACACACAACAGTGTTTGTGAGGATGGCATAGCATCAGGGTCGTGTTTTGTTCTGCTGTATATATAGTCACTATGAGTTGGAGCCAATTCAGCAACACTGAAAAACCACCAAGCCAAAACAAAACAAAAAGTCCTACACAGACTGATAAAAAAAGAAACAAAAATCTGATGCAGTAGAGAAAGCATTCCTTATTGCTTAAAACATAGTATTTAGATAGTATTTAGGACTTACTTTGAAAAAAACTTAACATCTTTTACCATTTGAAAAGTCAAAGATTTTACAACAACATTAGTTTAATAAGGTGCTTTTAGATTGTGTTTGATTTGACTGACTAGAGTGTCTGCACAACAAATTATGGATAACATGAGAAGAATGGGAATCCCACACTTAATTATGCTTACGAGAAAGTTATAGACCAAGAAGCTGTTGTCCAAACCAAGTAAGAGATCACTGTATGGTTTAAAATCAGGACAGGTGTGTGTCAGGGTTGTATTCTGTCTCCAAACTTAACCACTCTGTATGCTGAACCAATAATTTCCAGACAATATGAGGAAGAATGCAGTATCAGAATTGGAGGAAGGCTTATCAGTAACATGTACTGTGCAGATGAGAGCCTTGCTTGCTGAAAAAGTGAGGACTTGAAACATTTCTGCAGAAGATCAAAGACTACAATCTTCAATATAGATTACATCTTAGTATCAGGAAAACAAAAATCTTGACCACTGGACCAATAGGTAACATCATGATAAAGGGAGCAAAGACTGAAGTTGTCACGGATTGCATCTTATTTGGATCCACAATCAACACCCACGGTAACAGTTAAGAAATCAAAAGATGTGTTGCACTCTGAAAACGTTGCTCTCTAAGACCTCTTCAAAGTGCCAAAGAGCAAGGGTTTCAGTTTAAAGCCTAACATGCACCAGACGAAGTCATAGTCTTTTCAATTTCTCCCTATGCATTGAAAAGGTGGACAATGAATAAAGATGACAGAAGAGAATTAATGTCTTTGAATTGTGGCATTGGAGAGAAGTAATGGCTAAAGAATTGCCAAAAGAATAAGTCAGTCATGGTGGAAGTACAGAGAGCTCCTTAGAGGCAAGGATGGTGAAACTCCTGTAGGGCATATTCGCAGGAGGTACCAGTCCTTGGAAAAGGACATAATGCTGACCTACCATTGGGTTTACAACTCTGTAAATCACACAAGAGGAGGGTGTCTGTCTTTTTTCTGAGAAGCTGCTGGTGGATTTAAAGCACAGAGGGTCACAGCCTTGGGTTTAGTAGTGCAACTGCTATGAGTTATGCCACCATACTGTTGTTGTATGGCACAGAGTCAGAACCAACCCACTGCTAACCCTATGGCAGGTTTTCAGAGGCAGTTAATCACAAGGAAAGAGATTGCCCATCCTTCTCCTTCAGAGCAGCTTGATGACCTCGAACATGCCACCAAATCTTCCTATTTTTCAAGAGTTATTTTAAAATAAGATTTGATTTAGGGGGAAAAAAGATAAAATGTTCCTCATTCTACTAATTTGAATTAAAAACCAAAAGTAACATTGACAGCAATTTAACAATGATCTGACACATTTAAAACATACACTTATTATTTGGAGGCAAGTTAGAGAGAGATTTTATGCACTTAAAGTGACGTTTACCAACCTTTCAGAAATTTGAGTCTTTCCATCTAATCTGAGATACCTATGCTGATGATGTTTTAAGAGAACTTCTAAAATATCCAGCATCATGGTGAATTGGCTAAATAATACAACTCTATTACCCTATGGAAGGGGAAAGAAAAATACACATGCATCAAAACCACGGAAAAATTATATTATTTACTACTTTAAAGTCTTAAATGGTTAGAAATTTAAAAAAAAATGGTTAGAAATTTACCCATATTATGCTGACAATCTGTCATCTTATTACAACTATACAATGATAAATTCTTTAAAAATTAGTTTTAAAAAAGGTTTTTTAAAATAAGCAAGTAATGACATCTAAGATGAACTGTTAGTTTATTTTATATATGTTATTTTTACAACTAAAATTCACCCATCAAGAAACTGAGACTATACAGAAGAAGTACCATTCTCTTTTCTTACCTTCTGTTTCAATTCAGACAAGATGCATCCTAAAACTCGGAATTTTCCAGAATCTAAAATCAAATCCATGTCTAACTGAAAGTTATTAATGTGTCGATACTGTTTACAAAGCACATGTAGTTCAAAGTCTGTCATAACTTCCATATCTTCAAAGATCAGGTCAGGGTTAGCCTCACAATGTGTAGGTTCCTTTAAAACAAAGAAATTACTCCAAAATAAAAATTTACAATATGTTGAGATCAATTTAACACAAAATGCCTAAACTGCAGAACATTTGTGCCTATAAGAAATTCAGGGGGAAAAAAAAATAGTATTCCTATTCTGAAGTGTAATAATGAAAGAGAGAGTCCTCAATTTTTGAGTGCTATAAGGTATTAAAATACTTATAAAAGAAATACTATGTCTTGATATGAGTAAAAAATAACCCTGCAGGATTAGGAATAAGAACAAAACAAGAGTAGTGTCACATTACAGGATAACTATATGTTAGGTATCAAGTATGTGTGCAGAGGAATTCACTATACAATTCTCTTATTTTCCCCTTAAAAGTTTCCATAGTAGCAAGTTAAATACAATGTAATTGTTTTCTGTGTCAGGGAGTTGCTTGCAACTCATAGGGACTCTATGTACAACAGCTCTGAACCTTGCTCTAAGCTGAGCCAACCTGATTGTCTCTGATACACTCACCCTGTTACCCCAGTCACTGAGTCAATTCGTCTAACCACACATAACTTAATGGTTAATAGGAACACAAAGAATATACAGGGATCTGTAAGAGGAAAAAAGGTAAGGTGTCATAGAAGAAAAAGGCAGAAATGTTTGCAAGTATAAAAACAAATTAAAAAAAATGATGATGTAATAAAGAGTGACTGATCATTTCTCTCTACTGTATCAAGACCCTGCACATTTCTGTATGTTTTGCTTTGTCCTGTAACCCAAATAGTATCCATCAGAACTTATAAAACAAATGAAGAGGAAAAAAAAACTTATTAGCTATCTACAAAGTAAGCTATGAAGGTTCTTCTTATTTTTAAAACAACATTCTAACAGGATGGAACCCTAAAGATAAGCAGAGTCTCCATTCTAGCCAAACCACTGTAAGGATGACCATGTTTTCATTACTTGGTTTTGGTTAGCAGTACAACACCCTACTGTGTCACCAGAGCTCTTCTGCTTGTATTTCTTGAAAGTAAAAGAATTAATATATGAAAAGCTGTAAACTAAGCCTCAGAGAAAGACACTTAAGAAGAAAATTTAACTGGAGTGAAAATCAGGACAAATTTAATAAATATTTGACAAATTAAAGTGGGAGGAAGAAAGTATATAAATCCTTTGACTTGTGCAATATACTTCATTTATGTCTTAGAAAATGTAATATAAATAAAATATATTAAAAGTATAAGGTATTAGTAAACTTGTACAATGGACCAGATGGTAAATATTCTAAGCTTTGTTGGTAAGATAAGCATTTTTTTAAATTATGCCAGTCTGTCTGGCAGGGGGGAGAAAAATAAACCCCAATATATGAAGAGTGGTAAGGTAATAACTACCTGGCCAACTGACTGGAAGAGATTCATAGTTATTTCCATTGCCAAAAAAGGTGATCTAACAGAATGTTTAAGCTATTGAACAATAAATATCATTACTATCACATTCAAGCAAAATCTTGCTGAAAATTACCTAAAATAACTAAAACAGTACGTTGACAGAGAACAGTATATTGACAGAGAAATACAAGGTGGGTTTAGAAGATGTTGTAGCACCAGGGATATCACTGCTGATGTCATATGGATCTTGGCTGAAAGCAAAGAGTACCAGAAAAATGTCTGTGTTATATAGACTATGTAAAGGCATTTGTGTGGATCACAACAAAATGTGGCTAACATTAAGAGGAATAGGTATCGCAGAAGATTGTGCTCATGTGAAATCCATTTAGACTAAGGAGCATTTGTGCAAAAAGAGCAAGACAACACAGTATGTCTCAAAGTCAATTAAGACTAGGGAGCTCTGGTGGCCTAGTGGCAAGAAGCTACAACTGTAATCCCAGAGGTATGTCGTTCAAATCCACCAGATGCTCTGCTGGAGAAGGAGGGGGAATCTCCTCTTGTACCAGTAAGATCCAATTTGACGGTACACACACAAATAAAAAATATTTTAAAAAAAATTTAAAAATCAATTAAGAGTGCTTCAGGGACACATATCTCCCTACTTTTCAATCTATATGCTGGAGAGTGTGGACTTTATGAAGAAAAATGTGTTCCAAAGTCTGGACTTTTACAAAGAAGAAAGTGGCACCAGGGTTGGAGGAAAAGTCATCAACAACCTGGATTATGCAGACGATACAACTTTGCTCACTTAAACCGAGTACTTGAGTCGTTTAAGGACCAAGGACTGCAGCCTTCAATATGGATTGAATTTATCTTCAAGAAAAGAGAAATCCTCACTACAAAGCTAACAGCTAGACTTCATCTTGATTAGACTCACAATCAACATCCAGCAGTCAGAAAATGAAAAGATGTGGAACTTTGCAGTGTCCTAGCGAACAATGATGTCTAAAGACCAAGTTGTGCCCAAAGCCAGTCTTCTCAATTGACTGCTATTCATCTGAGAGCTGGACAATGACAAAAAATGAAGAATCAATGTCTCTCAATTGTGGAGCTGGAGAAAAGTACTGAACCTACCAAGGCCTGCCAAGAGAACAGACAGGTCTGTCCCAGAGAGGATGAAGCCAGGCTGCTCTCTGGAGGCAATGATTTTGAAGCTCTTTCTCACACTTTGGGCATGTTGTCAGGAGGGACCTATCCTTGGAAAAGGACATTATGTTTGGAATGGTGGAAGGCCAATGAAAGAGAGGAAGATCCTGAATGAGATGGACTGACACAGTGACTATGACAATGAGGACAGGTATATAGAGGAAGTGAAGTAGGCTCAGGATAGAGCAAATTTCAGAGCCACTGTACATGGGATTGTTATGAGTCATATGGACTTGAAGGCACCCAACAATAGCATCAACAATAATAACAGTATAACAAAAACTTCTAACAGAAATGAGGCTGAATTTGGCCCTGAGGCCACATTGCAATAGTTCTTATCTCTTCCCTAATTGTCTTTGAGTTATTTGGATTTTTTTTAAATTAAAGAATGAATTAAAGAATTCATTACATCAATCAGTCTTATTTTTAGTCTAACAATTTGATGTTTCAATTGTTTAATAGTGTTAATACAGTTCAACAATAACATAGTATGGAATCCTTACCTTTAGCATAAGCTGAGACATTTCCCTTAGTTTCTCAGCTGTGTAATACTGGCGATGTAACAAAGGATGATTGGCCATTTTTCTCAACTGCATCATGACATTGCACATCTCTGTGCTTTTTTCTGTGATCCAAAGAATACACATTAAATAAAATTCAGCTGATAATGGGTTTTTTTGAAAGTATATTTCAACTTTGGAAGGAGTGGCATCCACTTCCATAATAGCTTGCCTCTGGAAACCCTATGAACCTGGAGAGAGGATGAAAGGCACCCAAGCATCGAGGTTTGCTATGAGTCGTCTGCGACTCCACGGCACTTAACAACAACAACATATTTCAACTACACAAAAAGCTTTCAAATTACTTATCTAATTTCAAGTCGTTTTTAAAAATGAAGAAATCACCTTCTGGTGCACTCAGCTCCACCAACAACCAGCAGACTCAGAGCAGACCCCTTCAGATCCTGTCTTGCAGCAGCTACTAACTAACCTAGAAGGCTGCTAATTGAAAGACCATCTTGAGCAGGTAACACTGCCTTTGATTCCCAACCACCCCTTTGGCACCCCCAGCCCCACCAACAGTCAGCAAACGGGGAGCAAACGCCTTTGGTAACACCAAATTTCAGGATTGAGTCAAGACAGTGCTTTTTCTTGGGACATCATCCTGCTTTACTAACCATACACTCTAACTGAAGGCTCCAACGATCAGCAACTATAGGAATATAGTTCTGGAGCAGAAGTCAGAGACAAAGGCCTTCACCAGAGTGGTGAAGAAAGTTGGGGAAACTGGCTGCACCACTTCACAGACCTAGGAGGACAACGGTCTTCAGGAAACAATCAGAAAACAACATGTCATCCACAACAGAGAACTTAGCTGCAGGACCAGAGAGAAAGGGAACAGAAGAATTTGGCCTCCCAATTCCAGCTAATTTTGCCACAAGACCAGAAAGGATTCTACAGGCAGGGTGAGTTGTCTTCCCCTTTCTTGTAGTGTACTGACCTACCCAACTAAAGCAAGTCTTCCCTTGAGTGAAGGGATCAGAGAAATTCAGGCAGGATGAACTGCCTTTCTCTCCTCTAGAACAGCATCAGATTGTCCTGCTACAGCCCCAGGCAAGAAAAACTCTACCACAGCAATGACACAGAAGAAACAAGACTACTTCACACTCTACACCAAAACCAAAGCAAGATGTAACCCCAAAAAAGTGATCAAGACACAGAATCAATGGATTTTCTGAAGCCAGAAAGTCTGATGAAATTTTCTGACACAATATAAAAACAATGATTGAATATTTTCAGTAAGTGAAATACAAACTCCAAGAAGTACAGGATTCCACACACAAAAGCCAAGTGGAACTTAAAACAAAACAACCCGAAAAAACAACAACAACAAAAAAAAAACTCAAAAGAAAAACCCAAATACAACAACAACAAACCACACACACACACACACCCACCCAACAATCCAAGACAATGCAGATAAAACAAATGAGGGATTAGAAACCCTGGTAAAATAAGAAACTGCAATAAGAGGATTACAATATTCTGCAACTCCAGACTGTAAGGCCCAATGTCTCAGATGACGTCAACATGTTGGAGAAATATATGAGCAAAGCTGAAGAGAAAGAACACAGAACCAGTAAAATATGATTTTATAGTACAAAAAGCAAAATGAAAAAGAAAAATGAATAAGGCCTAAGAATAAGGTGGGACACCATCAAGAGGAACAACATGCACATAACTGGAAATCCCAGAATGCGAAAAAGCAATAAAGAGCACCAAGAAAGTTGTAAAAGAGTCACTAGAAGAAAATATTCCAGGCATAATGAAGAATGAGAGAATATATAGACAAAAAGCTAAGGGAAGGCCCCAAAAGAAAAACACCAAGGCCATATTCAAATGCCAGAACCAAAGAAAAGGAGAAAATTCTGAAAGCGGCTAGTAGAAATGAAGAGTAACCTGAGCTGATGATGTTATATGTGTGTCGAATACCTTGTGATTCATAGTGGCCTTCTGTACAACAGCTCTGAACACTGCTCTATCCCGAGCCAACCTTACTGTCTCATCTACCATACTGACACATCTATCCCCCATTACCCCAATCACTGAGTCACTCTATCTTATTGAGGATCTTCCTCTTTTGTGCTGTCCCTCTACCCTCCCAAGTATGTCTCTCCCCAAGGATGGGTCCCTTCTTGCAGAATGCTCAAAGTAGGTCAGAAAGAGTTTCAGAATCCTTGCCTCTAAGAAGCAGCCTGGTTTTACCCTCTCCTGGATGAACCTGTTTATTCTCCAAGCAGTCCATGGTTCAATAGTCTTCTCCAGGACCAGAGCTCAAAGGTATCAATTCTTCTTCTATTATCATCACTAGTCATTGTCCAGCTTTTTGATATGTAAATAGCACATAATTGCAAGGACCATGGCCTGGACTAGGTGCAGCTTTGTCTCCAAAATGACACTGTTGCTCTTCAGTACTCTGGAGAGGTCCCTGACAGCAGACTTTTAAAATGCAATTTGTCTTTTGATTTCCTGGCTGCTAGAACAGGAGTGTTCATCATGTAGCCAAGCAAACTGAAGCTGTTAACAATCTCAATCTCTTCACTGTCTATCATGATGCTGCCAATTGGCCCAGTGGTGAGTAAATAAGATTAAGTGCTGAATTCTCATCAGAAACCATGAGAGCAAGAAGACAATGGAATAACATATATCACACATTCAAAGAAAAGAACTGTCAACCAGGAATACTGTATTCCAGCAAAACTGTTCATTAAATGACAGAGAGATCAAGATATTCACAGAAAAGCAGAAACTAAGGGAGTTTATGAAAACAAAAACAAACAACACTCAACCAACCAAACAACAAGACCAGTATTACAGGAAATACCTAAGGAAGTCCTTCTTACAGAGTTGCCACAGAAAGCAGTATAGACCAAAGTAACCAGCAACAACACCAAAAAGAACTCAACAAAAGTTTAGCACTGAAACCTAGCCTCTCAATAATTACACTGAATGTGAATTATTTAAATGCACCTGTGAAGAGGAAAAGACTAGCGAATGAGATAAAAAAGCAAAATGCATCAATATGCTGTCTATAAGAGACACACTTGAAAATTGAAGATAAAGAAGGATCAAAAAGAAAAGGGCGGGAAAAAATATAGCAAGCAAATGGCAATGAAAAAAGCAGGAGTGGCAATATTAATCTCTAATAAAATAGATTTCTGTGTAAAAATCATCATAAAGGACAAGGACAGTCACTATATAGTGCTTCAAGGGTCAACAGAATAAGAAGACACAGCTATAATGAATATCTATACATCAAATGAGAGCTGCAAAATACACAAAAGCAAACGTTAACTGAAAAAATCGACACAACAATATTGGAAGCCTTCAATAAACCACTCTCAATTAAAGACAAAATTATCAGAAAGAAACTCAACAAAGATGCTGAAGAATTAAACCACACAATCAACCAACTGGATTTCAAAGATATATAAAGGCTAATGCACCCTCAAACAACACTGAATAAATTCTTCTTCAATGTACATAGAACATTCTCCAGAACAGATCATATTTAGGTCAAAAAGCAAGTCTCAATAAATTAAAAAACACAGAAGTAATACAAGGTATTTTTACGGTCTACAATGCTACAAAATTAGAAATTAGTAACAAGAGGATAAAGAAGGAAAAAACCTAACATTTGGAAGCTGAACACCACCCTGCTTGAACATGAGTTCAAGAAATAAAAATGGAAGAAATAAAAAAGGTCTTGAAATAAATGGCAATGAAAGCAAAACTTACTGAAACCTCTGGTAAATAGCCAAAGCAGTGGTCAGAGGTCAATTTAGAGCAATAAGCAAACACATCAAAAGCCAAGAAAAAAGTGATAATTGACTCTTTACCCCAATATCTCCAACACAGTGAAAAACAACAGCAAGAAAACCCAACAACCTCTAAAAAAATTATAAAAATTAGGACAGAAATAAATGAAATAGTAAACAGAAAAACAACTGAAACAATCAGAAAGATCAGGAGTTGGTTCTTTGAAAAGATCAATACTATAGACATACCCCTAGCAATTTTAACAAAGGAAAAGCAAAAAAAGTAACAAATAATCCAAATAAGAGATAAAAGGGGCAATGTCACAACAAAACCAAATAAAATAAAAAGGCTAATCATGAAATATTTTGAAAAATAAGAAAATTTAGAGGAAATGGACAAATAGTAAGAAATTAACAACTTGCCCAAACTGAGAAGAAAAAAGAAGAATACTGGAACAGATTCATTAGAAAAGAAACTGGAGATAATAAAGCAACTTGTTACGTGCCATCCAGTTGCGACTCATAGTTGACTCTATGTACAACAAAAGCCCTATCTCTTGCCAATATTGTCTCCAACATGCCTATCCCAATTACCCCAGTGACGGAATCAATACATCTCATCAGAGGTCTTCCTCTCCTTTGTTGTCCCTCCAACCTCCCAAGCATGACGTCCCTCTCCAAGGATTGATCCTGCCTTGCAACATGTCCAAAGTATGTCAGATGGAGCTTCAGAACCCTTGCCTCCAAGGAGAAGCCTGGTTTCACCCTCTCCAGGACAAACTTGTTTGTTCTCCTAGCAGTCCATGGTATATTCTCCAGCACCAAAACTCAAAGGCATCAACTCTCCTTCTATCATCCTTAGTCACTGTCCAGCTCTCTGATACATAGTAAATAATTGCAAAGACCATGGCTTGTTATCAGGCGCACTTTGGTCTCCAGACTGACGTTGTTCCTCAGTACCTTGGAAAGGTCTCTGACAGCAGATTTTCCCCAAATAATTCATCTTTTAATTTCCTGGCTGCTGGTACTAAGAGTGATGATTGTAGAGCCAAGCAAATTGAAGCCGTCAACAATCTCAAACTCTTCACCATCCATCACGCTGTTGCCAATTGGCATAGTGGTGAGAATCTTTGTTTTCTTGATGTTGAGCTTCAATCCATATTGAAGGCTGCAGTCCTTGACCATCCAGAACCAGTGCTTCAGGTACTCCTCAGTTTCAGCAAGCAAGTATGTCATCTGCATAATGCAGATTGTTGATGAGTCTACCTCCATTCCTGATGCCACACTTCTCCTCATATAGCTCAGCCTCACAGATATCTGTTCTGCATATAGATTGAAAAGATATGGAGATAGGACACATCCTTTATGCACACCCTTCCCAATTTAAAACCATTCAGTGTTTCCTTGCTTCATTCTGACAAATGCCTCCTAGTCCAAGTTAAGTTTTACACAAGCATAATTAAGGGCTCTGGGATTCCCATTCTTCTCAGTCAGCCACAGTTTGTTGTGATACACACAGTCAAATGCCTTTGAATAATCAATGAAACACTACCAACAACAACAAAAAACTCCAAAACCCCTCTGGACCAGATGGTTTTACAAGTGAATTTTATCAAACATTCAGAGAAAAACTGTCACCAACTTTATATGAAGTATTTCAGAAAACAGAAAGAGACTGTATTTTCCTGGACTCATTCTATGAAGCAAACATATTCCTTGATACCAAAGTGAGGTAAAAGACATCACCAAAATACATAACTACAGACCAGTATCTCTAACTAGAGACCAGTATCTCTAACAAACACAGATGCAAAAATCTTCAATAAAATTCTGACCAACACAATCCAACAGTATATAAAAAAATATGTATTTCACCACAATTAAGTGGGATTCATAACAAGTATGCAAGAATGGCTCAACATGAAACCTGTAATTCATCACATTAACAAAGCAAAGCAAAGAACAAGGACCACATGACCCTATAATTAATAAAGAAAAGGCCACTGACATAGTCCAACACCTTTCCTGATTAAATCACTCAACAAAATAGAAAGAGAGGAATTTCTTTAACACAGTGAAAAGTATACATGCAAAAACAAGACCTCATATCATCCTCAATGGAGAGAGATTATAGGTATTCCCTTTGAGAACAAGAACTAGGCAAGTATGCCCATTATCACTTCTCCTACTCAATATTAAATTGGAAGTCTCTTTTTTTTTTTTTTGCAAGAGCAATAAAAGAAGGAAATAAGAGGTATATGTAAAGACTCAGCAAGAAAACTAGTGGACATAATCAACCAATTCAGCAAAGTAACAGGATATAAGATTAACATACAGAAATCAGTTGAATTTCTCCACAGTGACAAAGAGAATACAGAGATGGAGCTAAAGAACCCCCATCATAATAGCTAATCACAAGATTAAATGCTTGGGAGTATATCTAACTAGAGACACAAAAGACTTAAACAAAGAAAATTACAAAATATAACTACAAGAAACAAGGAAAGACCTGGAGAAATGGAAGAATATACCATGCTCAAAGAAACTGGTATAATAACAGACATACAGATCAACAGAATAGAATTGAGAACACAAAATCAGCTCATCTACCTATGGTCAACTGATTTGTAACAAAGAGTTAAAATCTGTGAGGAACTAATCCACAACATAAACAGTCTTCCAAGCATCCTGGAAATCCACAACCAGGAAAGGATTAAATAGATGAACGGGACCTTCTAAGAATCAAATCTCTATGCACATCCAAAAACTTCTCCAACAGTATAAAAAAGGGAAGCTACAGACTGGGAAAAAGTATTTGATACTGACATGTCAGAGAAGGGACTTATCTCTAGAATTTATAAAATACGCGAGCACCACAACAAGCTAAAGGTAAATAGTCCAATTAAAAAATGGGCACAGGATATGAATAGACACTTCACCAAAGAAGACATTCAGATGGCAAACACACACATGAAGAAATGTTCAAAATCCCTAGCTCTAAGAGAGATGCAAATCAAAACAGCTCTGAGATATCATCTCACCCCAGTCAGAATAGCAAAATTTAACAGAACAGCAAGCAACAAATGCTGGCAAGGTTGTGGAGAAACTGGAACCCTTCTTCACTGTTGGTGGGAGTGTAAAATGGTGTTAAGCACTATGGAAGGCTGTATGGCGCTTTCTCAAAAAGTTGCAAATAGAAATACCATTTGATGCAGCTATTCCACTGCTGGGAATTTAGCCCAAAGAAATCATACTGCTAACCCAAGCAGATATATGCACACCCATGTTTACTACAGATGTATTCACAATTGCAAAGAGCTGGAAACAACACAAATGCCCATCAACAAATGAATGGATAGAGAAGCTCTGGTATATTGACACAATGGACTACTTCGCAGCATTGAAAACAAGGAACTTATGAAATATTATGCAAAATGGATGACCCTGGAAGACATCATGCTGACTGAAATATCTCAGTCACAAAAGGACAAATATTGCATAGGAATGACATCAGGGTTCAGGGAAGACAGAAAAGGAGGGGAGGAATGATGTATATTGCACTGAAACAGATGGGGGAGAGAACTGTTTAAAAGGGATATATGAATGGGTATTCTTGTCATAACAGAAGTCCAGAGTGAAGGCTGCATAGTACAGTGGACGTGTTTTGGGGGGGAGGGGGGGATATGACTGCAGAACAATGAGAACTTTTCTTTTCAAAAAGAAGTGAATTGAGGGGAGAAAGGGGGTGGGCAGGGAGAAAAGTGGAACGATGAATGACTGGCAACCCTAAGTCTAGTCACTGACTCTATAATAATCATCTTTATTTTAAGCAAAATACAGTTTTAATAATTATTTCAGAATAAAAAGAAAACCATTAAGTATAAAAATGAAAACTATAGATAATAAAAATACTCATCTTAGTAAAAAAAAAAAATTTTGAGGAAACAACTGCCTCTGTGGTGTTGGCAAAATTGGAAAACCTTCTTTAGAACACTCAAGCAAGACCCAGAACTCACACCATACACAAAAACCAACTCAAGGTGGATCAAGGACTTAGGAGTAAAGTCAAGGACTATAAATGTCAGAGGAAAGCTTGGAAGAACTCTAGAAGCCCTAATCAACAGGATGAACAGTCTTCCAAGCATCGTGAAAAACCCTATGACCAAAAGAGAATAAAACAGATGAATGGGATCTACCAAGAAACTAATCCCTATGCACATCAAAAAACTTCTCCAACAGGGTAAAAAGGAAAAAAGCCACACACTGGGGAAAAGATATTTGGCAATGACATATCTGATAAGGGACTCGTATCTAAAATTCATAGAATACTCAAGCACCTTAATAAAAAAAGGTAAACAACACAATCACAAAATGTGAACAGGTTATGAATAGACATTTCACTAAAAGAGACATTCAGATGGCAATCAAACACATGAAATGTTCAAAATCCCTAGCCATGAGATACAAATCAAAACAACTATCACCTCACTCCAGCAACAATAGCAAAGTTCATCAGAGCAGAAAAAACCAAATCCTAGTGACGTTGTGGAGAGACTGGAACCCTTATTCACTGCTGGGGGGAATGTAAAATAGTGCAACCACTACGGAAGGCGCTCTAGTGCATTCCGTAGTGGTTGCACTATTTTACACTCCCCCCAGCAGTGAATAAGGTTCCAATCTCTCCACAACGTCACTAGGATTTGGTTTTCTCAAAAAGCTGGAAATAGAAATACCATTTGACCCAGAAATTCCACCACTAGGAATAAACCCTAAAGAAACCAGTGCCACCACCCAAGCAGATGTATGCAAACCCATGTTTATTCCTGCATTACTCACAAAAGCAAAGAGATGGAAGCAAATCAAGTGCCCATCAATAAACAAATAGATAGAAAAACCTATGTTATACTCACAGTGAAATACTATGAAGCATTGAATGGGACACTTAAAACATTACACAGTATGGGTGATCCTGGAGGACATTATACTGAGTGAAATATTTCAGTGACAAAAGGACAAATACTACAAGAACAACAATGCTATAAAATATGATTGAACATGGAGGTTGGGGAAAACTAGGAAGAGAGAGGATAGATAATAAACAACAGAAGGAAAGAACTATTTAAAAGGAATATATGATTAGGCATTATATGTATGACAATAATCCAGAATAAGAGGGGTATTACAAAGAAAACTCGGGATAGGGGGCAGAGAAGAGGGAAAAAATTGTGCATCAATGAATGATATTTTAGAAAAAAAAACCCTACAAAACGTAAATTGGGAGAGTGGGAAATGAGGGAAAATGTACAACAATGCATGAATGAAAATTCTGCTTTAAAGGGAGCTCAGGTGGCCTAGTGGCAAGATGCTGCACTGCAATCCCAGAGGAACATGGTCCGAACCCACCAGATGTTCTGCTAGAGAAGGAGGGGCAATCTCCTCCTGTACAGTCAGATCTGATTTGACGGTACACACACACAAATATAATTTAAAAAAAAAAGAAAAAAAAGAAAATTCTGCTTTTATGTAAACTACTGTTAAAATTACAATAATTTTTTTTTTTAAAAACAGGGAACTATTACTATCAATGGCTACATGAAAGCAATACAGGATTATTTTTCACAGAAATTATAAAAATCAAATTATACCCATGTTATTGATAGATTTTTTCAGTCTGCTGAAAAGATCCAAATACAGCTGTTCCTGTTTCTCCGACATTGCACACAATTCAATTTGGTCTTTCTTAGGCGGTAGCTGCTTGAGAACCTGAGAAAAGAAAAGCAATTTTAGATAAAAAAAGAAAGTGGAAAATACATGAAATCAAAAACATGTAGGTATGAATTACCTCTTCTTTTACTCTTCTGAGAATAAACGGCTTTATAATTTGTTTTGCATGTGCAATTCTCTCCTTTTCATATATACTCTGCTCATCTGCTGATTTCTAAAAAAAATGTTAGAACATCCTTTTCACAAATTATTCAATTAAGTTATAATAACAGTACTACTATAACAAGCAAATATCCCTCACTATAATCAAAGTTATTTCCCACACAAATTCAATTCATTCCAGGTTGCAACACACCTGTTTTCCATTTTCTTGATCATTTCACCTAATTAGTGTGAGGTGATTTCTCATTCTAGTTTGATCTGTATTTCCCTGTTGGCTAATATCACTTTAATGACAAGTCATAAATTGATTACTCAGATGATGAAAGCTAACTTTGCTGATGGCAAATAATGTGGTTTGAAAAAGGAAGAGTTTTTAATCTGAAAGATATCATATTAGAAAATTAGAAAATGACATTTAATTCTAAGAATTGAAGGACTCCTCCATATCCACTATAAACTAAAGTCAGAGAAAGTAGTTAATAAAATTTGTTGGTCCACTGGCAGAGACCAATTCCTGAAGAAGAGCGTGCATGGTACAGGGAGGGTCAACAAAATAAAGACACTCAACAAGATGGATGGACAGATGGCTTCAACAGTGGGCTCAAACATTTTGATGACTGTAAGTATACTAACTGCATAAGGTTGCTCTGTCATGCATATAGTTGCTCTGAAGCAGAACTAACTCAAGTGGTTCTTAATAATACTGATTGTCTCTTATTCTGGAATACCTTTTGTAGAGAGAAATGTTAATTTAGTCTTTTAGCCTGATTTATCAAGTTGTCTTCATATATGTTTCTCTTTACAGTTTCCATATATCCAGCATCACTCACTCACTCCTGACCTTCCAACAGATTCTGTGAGGTTGCAAATCCCATGGAAAATTTCTCCCATGGACCCTCTGGAGAACTACAATTGCCAAGGGTATAGCTTTTGAGTTACCAGTATAGCTACCACTGGAATGTTACCAGAGCTCCCTGGTAACATTTTTCAATTCTATTATTGTATGTTTAATGGTAAGGAATCACGCTGACAAAGCAAAGGTGGTTTGGTTTGAATCCACAAGCCTCTCTTAAGGAGAAAGACTGGAATCAACTCCCATGTGATTTACTGCCTCTGAAACACACTGAAGGGTCTGTTCTGACTCTATAGTACACAATAACTACTGCATCTGCATGTAAATATACACACTATATATATATGTATATATGAGACATCAATATATTATATATTAGTAGCCATTTGCTCAGAGAATTCCAAATTAACAGCAGTTTCATTATATTTATAAGCTGTTGTTAGGGACCATCAAGAAGGCTCTAACTTGCAGCAGCCCTGTCGGCTGGGCTTAAACCCACTATGTTAGTCACTGTGTTAGTCCATCTTGTTAAGGATCTTCCTTTCTTGTTTTTTCCAGACACTTTACATCCTGGCAAGATGTCCTTTTTCAGGGACTGAATAAGAACTAATAACCTGCCACAGGCATGTGAACCGAACTCTTACTATCCATCCTTCTTTCTATGAAGCACTTGGTGGTATAGTGCATTATGTGCTATACTGCTAATGGAAAGGTTGACAGTTCAAATCCACTAGCTACTCTGATGGACAGGGACAGGCTAGGCAATCTCCTGCAAATATTTGGACGCCTAAACCCAAAGGAAGATTGCCATGCTATGGAATTGACTTGACAGCAGAGGGACTAGATATATAGATATATAGAGATATAGATATATAGATATAGATATCTGTTAAATATGAAGCATAATTTTACACTTCAGGATGACAAGTCATGAGTAAGTCATTAGTTAGACAGACATCAACCAAAACATGTAGTAGATTATATATTAACATTAATGTTATTTCTGTTTGTGTTTAGTCTAAGACATAAAGACTGAGGGAAAAAAAATTGCAAGGCCACAAAAAAATTGTGCAATTGTACATCAAGTGGGAGAAGATATAATAGTAAAAGTTAATTTGTAAAGGAGAGTTTAGAAAATTCTTACAAAAATATGTGAGTCAGAAAAAAAAAAATGTGAGTCAGGAAACTCAAGAACCTATAATACTATACTGAGCAATTAGAGGTCTTGAGGATTCTCCCATACTTTTTTTCTAAGTAGAAAAAAATTTAACTATCCTTATAAATAAAATTTGTCATCGCTTTTCTAAATTGTTAATTCTGTATTTATGGGTTTTATGAAAAATTCCAAAACATTCTATACACACACTTCCTGGATATTCTATTAATTCTTGTTTATAAGGAAATTATACTAATTCACTAGTTATATTTTAATGAAGAAAACATAATTATTAAACCTCTCCTATAGACAAAACACCTGAACACACTGTCAACTTAGAAGTGTCATTCTTCAAGAAATCAGGATTCTGGAAATAAAAACTTTCAGAATGATTGTAGAAACCACCAACTTTTTATCCAAGTACAGAAGTGTCAACTAGTTAAAGTTTAATTAAAGAATATATGCAACACAAAACCAAAAACAAACAAAAAATGATCCAAGTATGCTTACTGTCTTAGAAGAAAACATTCTTCTTATTTCACTGGTGCTACTACTAAACATGTGTGGCATAACAAAATTCAACAGTGACATTAATTCTAACAGATTATTCTGTACAGGTGTTCCTGTAAGCAGCAAACGGTTACTTGCCTGTTAACGAAGAGAAAATTTAGATTAGTTTCTTTCTCTCAAAAGAGACACTTCTTGTCTACTCTCTTCTGTGCAAACAAAACACTAATAATTTACCATTTAGTGACAAATGACTAGTTAAAGAATTTAAACAGTTGAAATTTGCCACGAGTATATATTGTACATGAGATACACACACATACAAACTAACAAAAATTTTATAATTCATAAAAGTTTAAAAACCACTCTTACGTTAATTGTCATAAGGTGCTGGTAGCGGATAGAGCCCATATTCTTCAGCATATGGCCCTCATCAAAAATTGCATAATTAAGTTTCAGCCGTCTAAACAGGCTACGGTCATCGGAACTACTGATTGCACAGTTATACCTATTACCAAAAGAAAAAAAAAATCCCAAAGATTGTATTTTTAAAGCTTTAAGCCTAGTGATATTTAATGATTTGTTCAAAATTATTATTGTTTGCACATTTCTAATAGCCAATATCTAGTAGGTAATACTAAAAATATAGCTGGTGCTAAAATAATTGTTAACTTGTTTGTAACCAATAATCATTAATATGTATGTAACAAAGGGTTGAAATGACAATTTGGAATTGAAATTTAAAAAAATATTACAATATAATTAGCTAACTTTTAGATAATGGAAAAGGTCAAGAGGAATACAACTTAATAAGAATTTACCACTGTTAGTATTCTTCATGAACTGTTGTATTTTAAGATGCAGGGGCAGAGGGGAAATGATGCAGGAAAAAAAGAACATGAAGTTAAACATTTTTGTTTAGAGTATAATACAATTGGCTTAAACTTGCAGAAGAGATTCAAGAAATAAAAGTTGCTGTTCATGAGCATAAATGGAAATGTAGGTATCTTACTAAGAAATGAATTCTTTTAAGGATGGAGCCCAAAACAGGGAGTTTGCAGAGAGAAACAGTAACCAAATACTGAGTTAGTATGGAGCTTAACTAACCTATATAATAAAGAGAACGTTAGAGCATTACGTTCTCTATCAGGTAGTTACACAAAACAGTAAGGGTTAATGTATTTAAAGTTATACTTTCCAACCTTTACATCCTAAAACCTATTTTTCACTGGGAGAATGTGATTTCATTAATTTCTAATCATTATTTACAAGTTAGAAATACTACAAATAATTTTGGTAGAATACTATATATTTGAAATTACAATTCTCAGTCTTACCATAATAGTCTGCTTTCCGTCAAGTGATAAGAACCATTCCATACCCACTGTCAAATGACACAATGCACCAACAAAACTTACCTAGGATGCATAATTGCTAAACTACAAAAAATGCTTGAGTCTTAAACATTCCAGTGCTTATGAAAGAAAACAATCAAGGATAGGATACATAATGAACACTACACAAACAGATGAAAGGAAGAACTGAAAGGTATGAATTAGCAAGTGTGTGTATATATATATATATATGACAACAATCTGGAACAAGACATGCACCACAAAGTGAACTTGGGGAAGGTGGGTAGGGAGAAGAGTATCAGTGAATGAATGGAACCTCAAATAAAAAGTTAAAAAAATTTAAAAATATCACACTATCAACTTTCCTACATATTACTATTTGTTAGAGGCTGAACCATTCCCCTCCGCCATAAAAAAATAAAATCTCAATACTTACGTGGTAACAATTACATTATACTCTTCATATCGACTATGAATGTTATATCTAATTTGTTTACGTTCTTCTTGAGAACCTAGAATTTGAAAATAATATGGGCTTACTGATTGTATCTTCTGTTATCTTAGAATTTGAAAGACATTTCCAGAGTTAAAGGTAATGGTATATTCTTACCATAGTAACAGAGCACGTTTAAAGTGGGACACCATAAATTAACTTCTCTTAACCAGTTGTCTATGAAAAAAAAGAGATTATTACTTATATCTGCTCTGAGATGTCTGTGAAATAAACAAGCTCTATTTAAAAATTATTATCTTATTAGATAAAATATCAGAGGCTGATTTTGCTCACTATGTTCACAATCTGTTACTCATGCTGAATAAAATTACTGTAAGATTTTTGAGGGGCTTCAAACTAAAGGGAAGATGATCAATTTTTATATGTATAAGTTGACTATTCTTATTTATAGAAATGGTTGCTCTTAGATTTCACAGATACAGGTATTTTAGTACTCTAACCTCTGTCAGTCATGGATAATAAATGAAACAGCAATTAAAGTTGAGATTAATGACCTTTCTGACTCAATATGTGTTTAAACAGTAAGTCAGAAAGTTACTACTTTTTTCTTATAACTGTCATTTTATAATCATTGACACGTATAATGAAATGCTATATCAAGATTTTTTTAAATCTGCTAATAAAACCAAACACACATGCATACTCATACAAAACAGGAAGAAAAGCATAAGGGTTATAAAAAAATACACATTCAATTCCATATACATAGCTACTTTTAGGCTTAGCCTACATAAAAACTACCAAGTAAAATACTTCTCCAAGTATTACAAACCTATTGTTGATGCAGGAACAACAATTAAATGAGGCCCTTTGTTACCCTCCTGATAGAGGTGTGCCAGAAATGCAATAGCTTGAATAGTTTTTCCCAGCCCCTGAAACAAAAAGTTTAAAAGATACTTTATGAATATCTAAAAATAATCAAGTATTAAGTACTAGAAATCATGAAAGAAATGTTTCTGTATTTTATTCATTTTTTTATTCCCCATCACCCAGCTATTACAATTTTCTACTTTTTAAAATATTGCAGGAGGAGGAAAGTATGGTCAGATAAAAGTCAACTTTTTACATGACACAACTTGGGATACTGGCTGTTAGGAAACTCCTAAACTTAGCTTTGACAGGTTTAACTTTGGGCATTTGACAAAGGTAAAATGAAGTTGATGATGGCACTCATATATGTGTGAATTTATTTGCTGAGAAAAACAGGTATTGTTATGTACTCTGCATTGGTTCCAACTCACAGCAATACTACATACAATAAAACAAGCACTGCTCAGTCTTATGCCATCTTTATAACTGATGCTAAGCTTCAGACCACTGTTGCAGCCACTGCGTCTGTCAATCCATCTCATGAAGTCCTCCTACTCTTTGCTAACTCTTACTTAAACAAGCATGATGTTCTTCTCTGGGGAGTGGCTTTTCCTGGAAACAGGCCCAAAGTACTTGAGATAAAATTTCAACACCCAATTTTTAAGAAGCATTCTGGCTATACTTTTTCCAGTCTTGCTTTGTATATATTCCTTTTATTGTTTGTTTTTCTGACAGTCCACAGCACATTCAATAATCTTCACCAACATGAAAATTCACATCCCTCAATTATGCATGCCTTAATCACTATCTAGTTTACATATGCATATGAGATGACTGACAATAACATAATCTAGGAAAATATACCTTAGCCCTCAAGCCATAATCTTTGCTTTTTCATATTTTAAAGAAGTCTTTTACAGTAGACTTTTTCAAAATGATACATCATTTTCTTTCATTACTGTTGCTTCGATAGATGTTGTGGACCCAAGGAAAATTAAATCGTTGACAATTTTAGTATCTTCTGTTCTTATCAAGTTGGTTCTTATTGGGCCATTTGTGATCATTTTTTTCCTTTCTATTGAGGTGTATTCATAATAAAAGCTGTACTTCATCTTCATCAATAAGTACTTAAAGTAGTCTCTGCAAGCAAGGTTAAATTACTTGCATACCGATATGCAGAGTTGTTAATGAATTTCCCCCCAATCCTGATGTCACATTCTCATCAATACAGTCCAGTTTCTCTGATTACTTGCTCGGCATATAGCTAATGATTGTGATTAAGCATAATGGAAGAAAACAACCCCTATACACAACTTGAACAATAAGATCATTCAATATACATTATAATCTCAACATGGATCAAGATACAACACCATAATAGATGGAGAAAAGACTGAAGTTGTCAATGATTTAATTTTACTTGGATCCATAATCAACATCCTGTAGCAGTAGTCAAGAAATCAAAAGACATGGAGCACTGGGAATATCAAATTGTGCATAAGGGTTAGTATTTTACTAATTCCTGGAATCTTGTTTTGTGCCTGTATTTTCAGTGCATTCTTTGACTTCTTTTAATACCAATGATTGGATCATATGGTATCTCTTGAAACAGTTAAATCCTAATTTTCTTTGGTCACTGTGTATTCTTTAGATCTTTTGTCTCTTTCTCCTTTTTTTGTCTAGAAAACCCTTAAATATTGCCAAGACTGGTTGTTGTTGTTGTTGTTGTTGTTATGTGCCGTCGAGTCGTTTTCGACTCATAGCGACCCTATGCACAACAGCCGTAAACCCTGCTCTATCCTGCGCCAACCGCACTGCCTCCGACACACCCATCCCGATTATCCCAGTCACCGAATCAATCCATCTCACAGAGGGTCTTCCTCTCCTGCGCTGTTCCTCCACCCTCCCAAGCATGATGTCCCTCTCCAAGGACCCGTCCCTCCTGGCAACATGTCCAAAGTATGTCAGATGAAGCCCCAGAATCCTTGCCTCCAAGGAGCAGCCTGGTTTAATCCTCTCCAAGATGAATCTGTTTGTTTTCCTGGCAGTCCATGGTACATTCAGTACTCTTCTCCAGCACCAGAGCTCAAAAACATCCACTCTCCTTCTGTCCTCCCTAGTCATTGTCCAACTCTCTGAGGCATAACAAGCGACTGCAAAGACCATGGCCTGTATCAGGCGCACCTTAGCCTCCAGAGAGACACCGTTGTTCCTGAGTACTTTAGAGAGGTCCCTAATAGCAGACTTTCCCATCGCGATACGCTTTTTGATTTCCTGACTGCTGGTGCCAAGAGTGTTGACTGTGGAGCCGAGCAAACTGAAGCTGTGAACAATCTCAATCTCTTCGCCATCCATCCTGACGCTGCCAATTGGTCCAGTGGTGAGAATCTTTGTCTTCTTGACATTGAGCCTCAGTCCATACTGAAGGCTGCAGTCCTTGACCCTTTGCAGCAAGTGCATGATGTCCTCCTCAGTTTCAGCAAGCAGGGTTGTGTCATCTGCATAACGCAGACTGTTAATAGATCTTCCACCAATCCTGATGCCACAATTCTCCTCATAGAGCCCAGCTTCTCGGATAATCTGCTCTGCATACATGTTGAAAAGGTATGGAGACAGGATGCATCCCTGGCGTACACCCTTCCCAATTTTGACCCATGCAGTATTATCCTGCTCTGTTCTGACTACTGCCTCTTGATCCAAGTACAGGTTTCGCATTAGCACAATTAAATGTTCTGGGATTCCCATTCTTCTCAGAGTCAGCCACAGTTTGTTATGATCCACACAGTCAAATGCCTTTGCATAATCAATGAAACACAGACATTCTTCTGGTATTCTCTGCTTTCAGCCAAGATCCATCTAACATCAGCAACAATATCCCTAGTACCACGATCCCTTCTAAACCCAGCCTGGACTTCCGGCAGTTCTCTGATGTGCTGTTCTAATCGTTTTTGGATGATCTTCAGTAGAATCTTGCTTGCATGTGAAATCAATGACACTGTTCTGTAGTTTCCACACTCAGTTGAATACCAAGACTGGTATTCATCATAAATTAAAATTTAAAAACCAGCTACAGAAAAATAACATACAGTCAAACTCTAAAGTTTACATATGTCTAACCTTTCCTAACTATGCTTTCTTACATTTCAAGAGATTACAACTAACATTATTTTATAACCTGTAGGAAATTGCACTGCTCACCAAAAAGTGGGAGGACTCTCTGGCAGCTGGAATCTACCAGCAGCCCACAGGAGAATGACAGGAAATCTCTTGAGCAATTTACCGGTAAGAAACCCAATGAAGAACCATCTGAGTTGGTTTAAATTTATGGAAGTAAGTTTGTTTCTTAAAACATGACAAAGAAATTATATTCTCAAATGACACTGTAACGACTAGAAGAGTTAAGATTTGTAACACATTTTTTAGGAAGAGAGTACAATTTCCTAATGGTGCCTACAAATGAGAGATCAGAAATAGGGAGGGCTCCAAGTGATCAGGATACTTTAGTTAACTCACAGAAAGCCTATGTCAAATAGGCAGAGGAAAAATATCTATAAAGATATTAAAACACAATTTACAATCAAATGGCAGGATTCTAAGATTAACATTAATTTGCATTGCTATGTAGTTTTTAGGTTTTTAAGCACATCCTTATAAATCTGATAATCAGATAATAACATTTATTTTCCCCTTTGAGGAGGAATAAAGAAGGTAAAACAAAAGAGAGGCAAAACAGAAGAGTTAAACTTAGGTGAATGCCTTAAATTTAATGGCAAGAAAATACTCTGTGCTTTAATAAACAGCAGGATGCCAAATTTTAAGTGTGCTTTAATTAAATATCAAGTTGAAGACCCAGAGTACAACTTACCATTTCATCTGCCAAAATGCCATTAAGTCCATGTTTATGTACCAATGCCAGCCAATTCAAACCAACCTTCTGATACGGCTTGAGTGACAAACTGGTAAAAAGAGAGTTACCAAATATTATAGATTTTGTCTTATATTGGTTTTCTGTACCAATTTTCTGTCATGTGATTTAGGTTTTACAACGCACGCAAAAATTAAAGCATTTAACTTTATCCTTACCTTTCAACTTAGTGATACCAGTGAGTTACATCTACTTAAGAATATGAACCAAAAATATATCACTTTCTAACCTCAAACTTGATTCTTTTTTCCTAGTAAAAAACACTCTAAAGAGCTCTAATTTCCATATCTGATCATATGTAATTCAACTCATTCCATAAATGACCAGACTATTAACTGTACTGCTTAAACAGTTAGTGACATATGTAAACTAGAACTCTAAAAGACTGCCTCTGGAAGCACAGATTTCTTGTCTTTGTTCCAAATGTATCTTAACACTTTTCTGTCATTTTCCAAAGTGAAATATTTGGGTTTTTTCTCCTCTGAAAGGCACTTGTCTTAAATGGCTTCTGATTTCACAAGGCTTATTGAATTTATATCAAGAACTATATTATACAGATTGAAGAATTAAAAAAACAAAACCAAAACAAACAAACAAAAAAAACCACCAAAAAAATCCAAACCAAAAATCTAATAATAAAGAAAAAGAAGTATAAATTTCTAGTTTGTCAGGATGGCTTACTAAACATTTTCTGAATGCCTGCCAGATCCTTCTAATAAAAGTTGTATAATGTGTATGAATGTATGTATTTATTTGTGTACCATGTATAGTCATGCACTATTTCCATTTGGGCAACACCCAACCACATATATGGCCATGGTCCTAACTTGTATGAAACCATTACATTAAAAATTCAAGGTATATACAATATAGTTTATAATAATAAATGGGGCTTTCTGGTGAAGGATGTAAAAATATTATTATATTTTAATTGTATCATTTTGTTAAATGTGTTTTAGTGGATATGGCAAATGTTTCTAATGTTACTTAACCTCAGACATGTAGAAAAACATTTGACTAAATGATGCTCAATTCAAACTGCACCTAATTACTCAAAGTTACATAAAATGTGATTTAAAGATTTATGAATGGAATTCATTTGTAATCCAGAGACTATCTGTATATGTTGTTCCTATACCAAAGAGGTAACTCATCGTTGCTGTGATGCTGACCACTGGGGCACTAATGTGCCAAATGTGGTAACAGTTACCCATGGTGGACAGTGTTTGCTGAAGCTTCCCAACTAAAACAAGCCGGGAAGCAGGAGCAGCATCCACTTCCGAAATGCCTTGCCTCCAGAAACTCTATGTACGAACAGTGCTCAGGTCTTTCTTCAGAGGGTCGCTATGAGCTGTCTAAGACTCGATGGCACCTAACAACAACCACCACCTAACAAAATCATGTAACATTCATTTCACAGATCATACTGGGGTATTGATACCTGGTGTTCTACATGTAAATTTGTTAGACTAATTTCACCATGAGTAAGTAGAAAGCAACATATATGTAAACAATTGTACATAACCTGGAAATACCTAGACTATATGCTCCCTGGGAATGATTTCCTTAGAATATGGAAAGATTAGAAGGCGACACTTTCCGAAAAGTATGAGTGGTTAAAAAATGGTTAAAAACTAGTTTTGATTTGAACAGTATAGACACTCAAAAACACCATCTCATTTGTCATTGTTGCTATGGGCCGAGTCACTTACGACTATCCTGTGCCAACCTAGCCATCTTAAATGCACTCATTCCCACCACTCCAGTCACAGAATCAATCCATCTCATAGAGCGTCTTCCGCTCCTACGTTGCCCCTCCACTCTGCCAAACATGGTATCCCTCCTTGCAACATGCCCAAAGTATGTCAGATGAAGCTTCAGAATCCTTGACTCCAAGGTACATTCGGCTTCATCTTGTCCAGGGCAAACCTGTTTGTTCTCCTAGCAGTCCATTGTATATTCAACACTCTCTTCCAGCACCACAGCTCATCAATTCTCTTTCTATCAACCCTATTCACTGTCCAACTCTCTCATGCATAGCACGTAATTGCAAAGACTATAGTGTGGATCAGGCGCACCTTAGTCTCCAGCCTGACGTCACTTCTCTTCAGTACTCTTGAGAGGTCCCTCACAGCTGACTTTCCCAATGCAATTCATCTCTTGATTTCCTGGCTGCTGTTACCAAGAGTTTTGACTGTGAAGCCAAGTAAACTAAAACTGTTAACTATCTCAATCTCTTCACCATCCATACTGATGCGGCCCATTGGCCCAGTGGTGAGAATCTTTGTTTTCTTTATGTTGAGCTTCAATCCATATAGGAGGCTGCAGTCCTTGACCTTCTGCAGCAAGCACCTCAGGTCCTCCTCAGTTTCAGTAAGCAGGGTTGTGTCATCTGCATAATGCAGGTTGTTGAGAACTCTTCAGCCAATCCTGATGCCACATTCCTCCTCGTACAGCACACAGTCTTAGATGATCTATTCTGCATACAGATTGAAAAGGTATGGAAACAGAATACATCCCTGGCGGATCCCCTTCTTGATTTTGAAACATGTAGTGTCTCCTTGCTATGTTTTGACAACTGGGTCTTGGTTCCAGTATAGATTTCACATTAGCACAATAAAATGTTCTGGGATTCACATTGTTCTCTGAGTGAGC
Source organism: Elephantulus edwardii (assembly GCF_000299155.1). Classification (NCBI taxonomy): domain Eukaryota; kingdom Metazoa; phylum Chordata; class Mammalia; order Macroscelidea; family Macroscelididae; genus Elephantulus; species Elephantulus edwardii. The sequence continues at coordinate 246,370 of NW_006400044.1, read as the reverse complement.
CATAGCTTGTTATGATACACACAGTCAAAAGCCTTTGCATAGTCAATGAAGCACAGATAGACATTCTTCTGGTATTCTTTGATTTCTGCCAAGATCCATCTAACATTAGCTATACTATCCCTAGTACCACGACCTCTTCTAAATCCAGCCTGCACATCAGGCAGTTCTCTGCTGACATACTGTTCCAGACGTTTTTGGATGATTTTCAGCAGAATCTTGCTTGCAAGTGACAGTAATGATATTTTTCGATAACTTCCGCCCTCTGTTGAGTCACCTCTCTTTGGAATGGGGAAAAAATATAGATTTTTTTCTAGTCAGTGGGCCAGGTGGCTGTTCTCCAGATTTCTTGGCATAAGTACTTAGTGAGCACATCCTGGGCAGTGTCTGTCTGTTGAAATATATCAATAGGTATGCTGTCAACTCCTGGAGCCTTGTTTTTGCCAATTCCTTCAGAGCAATTTGAACTTCCTCCTTCATTACCATAGGCTCTTGCTCATATGTTATTTCATGAAATTCTCTGGCTCCTTCAGCTTAAGAAACACTGAGCTAGTTCGGCCCTTTTGATTTTCTTACTCCAGCTCTGTGCACATTTCATAGTATCTTGTTTTGTCTTCCCGGGCAGCTTTTTGAAATTTTCTGTTCAGCTCTTTGATTTCTGGGTTTCTTCCATCTTGGTCTTCTTTTTCAGCTTTTGTAATGATCTTTTGCATTCTTACTGGATGGTTTTCTTGATATCTTCCCAGAGCTCATTTGGTCTACACTCATTGGTGTTCAAGGCCTCAAACCTGTTCCTGAGATGGTTTTGAAATTCAAGTGGGACAGACTTAGGATGAAATTTTGGTTCCCGTGGACTTGATTTAATTTTCCTCAACTTCAGCTTGAACTTGCATATGACTAGTTGGTGGTCTGTCCCACAATCAGCACCTGGCCTGGTTTTCACTGCTGATATTGAGCTTCTCCACTGAGTCTTTCCACAAATGTAATCAATTTGATGCCTATGCATGCCATCAGGTGAGAGCCATGTGTATAGCCTGCATTTGTTTCTTATAAAAGATATCTGCAATGAATAAATCATTGAATGTGCAGAACTCTCATTCTATCTCCCGCCTCATTTCTCTCACCAAGCCCATGTTTTCCAGCTACTGACCCTTCTTCCCTGTTCCCAATCTTTGTATTGCAGTCACCCATTATTATCAATGCATCTTGATTGCATGTTTGATCAATTTCTGACTGCCAAGAGTTGGTAGAAATCTTCTATTTCCTCCTCTTTGACTCTAGTTGTTGGTGCATATATTTGAATGATAGTTGTATTCACTGGACTTCCTTGTATGCGTACAGATACTATCCTGTCGCTCATGGCATTGTATTTCAGGATAGATCTAGAAATGACTTTTTTAATAATGAAACCAACCCCATTTTTTCCTCATCTTTTCATCCCCAGCATAATAAATCATATGATCATCTGATTCAAAGTGTCCCATGCCAAGCCATCTCATTTTGCCAATACCTAGGTATGTCCATTTTTAGGCGTTCCATTTCTTTCATAACAATGTCCAATTTTCCTACATTCATGCTTCTCACAGTCCATGTTCCAATCACTAGTGTCTTCTTACAGCTATTCCTCTTTCTGTGTTTCCATTTCTAAGATCTCAGTTTCAACTGCCATGTCTATAGGTCTAAATGATAGTCTAAGTGTGCTCTACTGCACATAGGGTTTTCGAAGGCCTGACATTTCGGAAGTGGATGGCCAATCCTTCTTCTTAGTCTGTCTCAATCTTTAAATATATATATA
>NW_006400044.1:242725-244478 GCF_000299155.1 Elephantulus edwardii | reverse complement strand
AGACAAGCATTTTACAGAAAGCAGCAGATGAAAGACATTTGCCCAGTTATAAAAATGACCAATATATTCAATGTTGCTGCCTCATTTACTTCCTAAAATATTCAATAAAGTACCTACTATAGTTTTACCAGTTAAACTAATGTGAGGTTAAATAATTTGCTGAGCATGAATATCTACAAAATGATAAAATTTTTAAGTCAACTCACCATAATCTAAAATGTATTTTCATATACTCTTTATCACCATTAAAACTTAAAGAAAAAGGTATTCTTTATTCTCACATTTTTACAGTCCCTTCCCAATTTTCTATTACACACATGCTATTTCCACAACGGGAAAAGGTATGGACAGCTATTATGATAAAAACAAATTAACTTAAAAAAAAAAGGTCAAATCAAGACAGCCTAATCAGAATAAATAAAAAAGAGAAGTTTGGTGGAAACAAGTACCTACTAAATTTGAATCTATATTTTAACTGTGGAGTTGAAGAATCATCTGCCAACATTAAATATACAGGTAGGCTCATAAATAGATGAACTGAGAAACAAAATGAGGTACACAAATGCAATGGAATAATACTCAACCAGTGAAAACAAAATCACATCAAACTACCTACCATTGAGTCAAAATTTACTTATACCTGACCATCTATTGGGTTTTCAGAGGCTATAAATCACCTGAGAGTAAAGTGCCCCTATTTCTCCCCAGAGGCAGCTGGTGGACTCAAGCCATCTGTATTTTGTTGTTTGGGTTTTTTTTGGCAGTATGACTCCTTACCCACCAGGTCACCAGAGCTCCCTACTACTCAGCTAGTTAGAGAAATGAAGTCTTCATACATAATACGGTATATATGAAGCTTGAAGACATTATACTAAGTGAAATAAAACCAGTACAAGAGGACAAGTATTCATATAAAAATGATGATACTGATATAAAAAGCAATGAAAGGGCCTTTAGTGTAGAGAAAAAAGTTTACTAATGGTTACTAGGTGCAAGGGCTGCGGGGAGAAATGAAAGGGCTATTGCTTATGTCACTTTTAATTCATGATGAAGGGGGATAAATCTCGTTAAGGATAGCGTTACATGGCTGTTTAATGTAAATGTTACCACTAAACTATGTGCCTGTAAACACATAATTTGGCAAAAGCTGTGATGATGTTATGTGCCGTCGAGTCGCTTGCGACTCATAGCGACCCTATGTACAACAGCCCTAAACTCTGCTCTATCCTGTGCCAATGGCACTGTCTCTGATACTCCCATCCTGATTGCCCAAGTCACTTAATCAATCTACCTCAGAAGGGCTTCCCCTCCCGCGCTGTCCACCATCCCAAGCATGATGTCCCTCTCCAAGGACCGGTCTCTCCTTACAACATGTTCAAAGTATGTTAGACAGAGCCTCAGAATCCTTGACTCCAAGGAGCCTCCCAGTTTAACCCTTCCCAGGATGAATCTGTTTTCCTAGTAGTCCATGGTATATTCAATACTCAAAGGCATCAATTCTCCTTCTATCCTCCTTAGTCATTGTCCACTTCTCTGATGCATAACAAGTGATAGCAAAGACCCGGGCCTGTATCAGACGCACCTTAGTCTCCAGAGAAACACCATTGCTCTTCAGTACTTTGGAGCGGTCCCTAACAGAAGAATTTCCCATTGTAATACATCTTTAATTCTTGGCTCCTGGTGCCAAGAGTATTGATTGTGGAGCCAAGCAAACTAAAGCTTTGAACAATCTCAATCTCCTCACCATCCATCC
>NW_006400044.1:241739-242345 GCF_000299155.1 Elephantulus edwardii | reverse complement strand
CGTCTTTGTATAGTCAATGAAACACAGATACACATTCCTCTGGTATTCCCTGCTGACAGCTAAAATCCATCTAACATTAGCTACAATATCCCTAGTACCACGAGCCCTTCTAAAGCCAGCCTGGACTTCTGGCAGTTCTCTGCTGATGTGCTCTTCCAGTTGTATTTGGATAATCTTCAGTAGAATTTTGCTTGCATGTCAAATCAATGATATTGTTCTATAGTTTCCATATACAAGTTCAAGATGAAGTGGAGGAAAATTAAACTGAATCCACGGGAACCAAAATATGACTTTGAGTCTATCCCACCTGAATTTCAGAACCAACTCAGCAACAGGTTTGAGGCTTTGAACACTAATGAGTGAAGACCAGATGAGCTGTGGGAGCATATCAAGGGTATCGCCCAGGAAGAGTGCAAACGATGATTGCAAAGAGAGAAGACGACGCAAAGACCAAAATGGATGTCAGAAGAAACTTTGAATATTGCACTGGAGTGCAGAGAAGCCAGAGCACGAGGAAGAATTCAAGATACGAAAGAGCTGAATAGAAGACTCCAAAAGGCAGCATGGGATGACAAAGTAAAATATTACAATGAAATGTGCAAGGAG
>NW_006400044.1:224984-240059 GCF_000299155.1 Elephantulus edwardii | reverse complement strand
TGCTCACCAAGTTGTGCCAAGAAATCTGGAGAACAACCACTTGGCCAACTGACTGGAGAGATCTATATTTGTTTCCATCCCAAAGAAAGGTGACCCAACAGTGTGTGGAAACTATAGAGGAATAACATTGATTTCATATGCAAGCAACAAAAAGCTCTGATAACTATGTTTATAATAATGACAACCCCCCCACCAAAAAAAAAAGCCAAAAAAACAAAAACAACAAAGAAGAGTAGAGCCTGAGACTTCCTGTTCTTGTGTTACTGTCAAGTTAAAATGCACCCATCAATGATCCTCCAACTATGGGTTTTCAGGAATTAAATGAAAGCAGTGTGCCTTTCTCTTGTGGAGAAGCTACTGGATTTGAATGGAGTAGCTTTTAAGGCAGCAGTAGACCATGAGATCTTCTTTTGAAACACAACCCATCATGGAATTTGCTACCTTGGTTTGGAGGTTTATAGTCATGGTTTCACGGGAGAACCCTAAGAGAGAATTGTCTTCTTATGATTGTGTTTTGTTCTTCTCATGATGTCTGTTTTACTTCCTAGTTCCTTGTAGAGAATCTGGTTCTAAAGGCTTTCGAGGAGCCATTTAAGGTGCAAGAACTGTGCTCTATTTGTCCGGAAGAATACAAAGAAGTCAGTCAGCAAAACTATTGTTGGTACTATCAACTCAAAATATCCCTGTGTGTGCATAAAGAAACATGTCCGGTCATGCACCATCCTAACAGTGCTGTCTGACCTCACGTTTACAGGCACATGTTAATCTATTTTGTTGAAGGCCTTTCTCTTCTTCCCGCACCATCTACTTTATCGCGTATAATGACTTTTTCCAGGGCCTAATGCGAAACTTATACTTGGACCAGGAGGCTGTCATCAGAACAGAGCAAGGGAACACTGCATGGTTCAAAATTGGGAAGGGCATACGCCAGGGATGCATCCTATCTCCATACCTTTTCAACCTATATGCAGAACAGATTATCCGGGAAGCTGGGCTCTATGAGGAGAAATGTGGGGTCAAGATTGGTGGACGATTTATCAACAATCTGCGTTATGTGGATGACACAACCCTGCTTGCTGAAACTGAGGAGGACCTGAAGCACCTGCTGCAGAGTGTCAAGGACTGCAGCCTACAATATGGATTGAGGCTCAATGTCAAGAAGACAAAGATTCTCACCACTGGACCAATTGGCAGCATCAGGATGGATGGTGAAGAGATTGAGATTGTACACAGCTTTAGTTTGCTTGGCTCCATAGTCAACAGCCTTGGCACCAGCAGCGAGGAAATTAAAAGGCGCATTGCCATGGGAAAGTCTGCTGTTAGGGACCTCTCCAAAGTACTGAAGAGCAATGGTGTCTCTCTGGAAACTAAGGTGTGTCTGATAAAGGCTTTGGTCTTCCCAATCACTTGTTATGCATCAGAGAGTTGGACAATGACCAAGGAGGATAGAAGGAGAATTGATGCCTTTGAGCTGTGGTGCTGGAGAAGAGTATTGAGAATACCATGGACTGCTAGGAAAACAGATTTGTCCTGGAAAGGGTTAAACTGGGTGGCTCCTTGGAGGCAAGCATTCTGAGGCTCCGTCTAACATACTTTGGACATGTTGTGAGGAGAGACCGGTCCTTAGAGAGGGACATCATGCTTGGGAGGGTGGAAGGATGGCGCAGGAGAGGAAGGCCCTCTATGAGGTGGATTGATTCAGTGACTGGGATAATTGGGATGGGAGTGTCAGAGACAGTGCAACTGGCACAGGACAGAGTGGAGTTTAGGGCTGTTGTACACAGGGTCGCTATGAGTCGCAAGCGACTTGATGGCACATAATAACAACAAATTCCTCCTAGGAACATGCTCAACGTAATGTAAGATGAAGTCTCACCATCCTCCCTTCTAAGAAACACTCTGGTGGTACTTTTTTGTATGTGTTTGTTCCTCATGCCGTTCACGTTATATTTAATATTCTTCACTAACAAAATAATTAAAAGGCATTAATTTTTCTATCTTCCTTATTTATCATCCAGCTTACTCATGACTGAAAACATAATGGTTTGGGCCACGCACATATTCCTCTTCAAAGTTAACATCGTTGCTTTTAAAGAGATGATTTGCTGCATGGTGTTGATTTCTTGACTGCTGCTTAAAACATTATCATATTTTCATTTTCAGTATAATACTGGTTAGGGTGAATGTTAACACTGTTATATTTACCATATGGCAAATACCATGCTATGTGTTTTACATGCATTATTACTTATTATATTAAAGATAATACATGTGTTTATTTATTATTTGTTTGTTTGTTTGTTTATGTTCCTCCACAGAATGCTGTGCCATAGTGTTAGAGTATTATGTCATATATTATATTGTGAACAAGTTATTTATATGGACATGTAATGTATGAGAATCTTCGCAGTAATATTTATAGTATATATTCTGTTCCCCATTTTATAGGTGAGCATTTTTCAAGGGCTTAAGAGAAGTTATTTTCCCATGGGCATTTTGATGCTGTTGTTGTTAGCCACCATGAATTAGACACTGACTCATGGAGATCCCCTGTATTAGAGTAGAACTGCTCCACAGAGTTTTCTGTATCTATGGTGGGTATCTGTAGGGGAGATAGTGAGACTGGCTCAGGGCAGGGCAGGCTTCAGAGCTCTCATACATAGGGTTGATAACAGTATGCTGGGCTTTTCCTTCAATTAGTCTCGTTCTGTGCGTTTCCCCTATCAATCTTTATATTATTAGACAATTGCAAAGTGCTAGCAATGTCTACCCTCAGGCCATAAATAGGACTAATGACATCAGAAAGGCCCAAGTATAAATAAAAGGCAACAATTCTACTCCAACAGACAATATAATTTTTCAGGTCTACCAGTATAGTTGCCTTTATTTTTGAGAAATGCCTAAGAAAATCTTACTAAGGAGGAATCTGTTGATTTGTACCCATTTCTGAAGTGTATTTATTTTATTAATAAAAATATTTTTGGTAAACAGAACCTAAAAAAACCAAAGGAATAAGACTTAGGTTGGTCTAGCACCAAAAAAATAAGATACAGGCTACCCATGATTAAATCTGGTGGCACACTCTCTAGGGACTTATGTTACTAACCCAAAGGTGATTCCCCTCTGGTGGTCTGAATCCATACAGTGGCTCTGCAGGAGAAAAATGGACAATCTTCTTCTGTGTAATTTGTAGCCTTGAAATCTGCTGGTCAGCTATGAGTCAGTTCTAACTAGATACTAGAGTTTCTAAATTATGATGTACCTCTTTGGAAGCAAGAATGATGAGGCTTCACCTCAAATATTCTGGGCATGTTGCTAGAAAGGACTATTCCTTGCAAAGATGCATGATGCTTGGAAGGGTAGAGGATTGGCGAAGGAGAGGCAGACCCTCAACCAGGCGGACTGACACAGTGACTGCTGCAATGGGATCTTGTATGTCAGGAAATATGAAGATGGCTCAGGATAGAACAGGGTTCAGATCTGTTGTTCATAGGGTCACTATGAGTTGTACTCGACCTGATGTTAACTAACCAGCCAACCAAAAATCATTTTGGTAAACAGAATTTAAGAAGTGGGGTGGAGGGAAGGAAGACCTGACTAGATTTAGTCCAGAAAAAACCAAGATATGACAATGTGATTAAATGTATCTTCTTTATGTTGCACACATATTTAGTAATTCTATTCAGTTAAAAGGTTCACGCTGACAAAATTCTAAATATATTCCTCAAGTATTCAAAGATCAGGTGGCTTGATGGTAAGAAAATAAGTTGCCAATACAGTGGTATGTGGTTTTAATCCATGAGCTGCTCCACGGGAGAAAGATGGGCAATCTCCTCCTGTGGGATTTACAGAAATCCTGCTGGTGGGTCAGCTATGGGTTGGTTCTGATGTCACAGTATGTAACAACAATGTCAAAGCAAAAATAAACCAGGAAATTCTTCAATGAGATGGAAAAGGCAATTTCCAGTTTCATCTGGAATGGAAAGCAGCCCCGAATAGGAAAAGCACTCCTTAAAAATAGAAGAAAGGTGGAGGCATCTCACTCCCTGATTTCAAATCCTACTATACTGCTGTGGTAGTTAAGACAGCATGGTACTGGTACAATGAAAGACACATAGATCAATGGAATAGAATTAGGAACCCGGAGATCAGCCCATCTATCTATGGTCAACTGTTTTTTGACAAGAAGATGAAATCAGTTAAGTGGGGAAATGACAGCCTTTTTAACAATTGGTGTTGGCAAAATTGGAAAAGCATCTGCAAAAGACTCAAGCAAGATCCACAACTCACTCCATATATAAAGACCAACTCAAGGTAGATCATGGACCTAGAACTAAAACCAAGGACTATAATCTTCACTAAAAAAAGCTTGGGAGAATGCTAGAAGTCCTAATCCACAACATAAACAGTATTCCAAGTATCGTGAAAAACATATAACCAGGAGAAGATAAAATAGATGAGTGGGACCTTCTAAGAATCAAATCCCTATGCACATCCAAACACTTCTCCAACAGGGTACAAAGGGAAGCCAATGACTGGGAAAACGTATTTGATAATGACATATCACATAAGGGACTTAGGTCCAGAATTTATAAAATACTTGAGCACCACCACCAAGATAAAGGTATATAATCCAACAGAAAAATGGGCACAGGGTATGAATGACACTTCCAAAGAAGACATTCAGATGGCCAACAAGCACATTAAGAAATGTTTAAAATCCCGAGCTCTAATGAATGCAAATCAAAACAACAATGTCAGCACCCCAGTCAGAATAGCAAAATTTAACAGAACAGCAAGCAACAAATACTGGCGAGGTTGTGGAGAAACTGGAACCCTTATTCACTGTTGGTGGAAGTATAAAATGGTGCAACTACTGTGCAAGGTGGTATGGCGCTTTCTCAAAAAGTTGCAAATAGAGATACCATTTGACCCAGCAATTCCACTACTGTGATATACCCCAAAGAGACCATAACTGACCTCCAAGCAGATATACGCACACCCATGTTTATTACAGCTTTGTTCATAATAGCAAGGAGATGGAAACAACCTACGTGCCCATTAACAAACGAATGGATAGAGAATCTGTGGTATATTCACACAATGGAATACTACACTGCATTGAAAACAAGGAACTCATGCAATATTCAAAATGGGTGACCCTGGAAGATATTATGCTGAGTGAAGTATCTCAATCACAAAAGGACAAATACTACATGGTGGCACTGTTGTAAAACAGGACTGACTTCGGGGGTAGGCGGAGACTGAGAAAGATGGGTTCAATAATGTACACTGCACTGAAAGAGATGAGGTTTAAAAGGGATATGTCATTAGGTATTTTTGTCATAACAGGAGTCCAGAGCAAAGGCTGCATAGTGTAGTGGAACTGGGGGAGGGATTGTAAAACAACGAAAGAATTTTTCTTTTACTTTTCCAAGAGGGTAGTGTACTGGGGGAGGAGGCTTGGGAGGGAGAAAAGTGCAACAATGAATGAATGAAAATTCAAAGTGTCTGTAAATTTTCATTGAAATAATAAATTTTAAAAAATGCAAAAAAAAAAACACAACCCAGGAAAAAAATAATTTCTTTTCCCTCTCTTCTTCATTCCTCACTCAAATCTCCCCCCCCCAAAAAAAGAAACATGGTTAGGATCACAAGATCATGTAAATAGCCCAAATGTCCAACCACAACTGAATAGATTAAGAAATTGTGGTACATTCACAGAATGGAATACTATTCAGCACTCAGGAGCAACAATTTCAAAAAATACTACATCACTTGGGAGAGACGGCAGAACATTATACTGAGTGAATTTACTCAGTAAATTACAAGTACTGCTTAAGACCATTAGTGTAAAAATAAAAGGATAACTAGTAAAACATGTAAGGGACCTAAGGAGGTAAAGGGTAGGCGCAAAAGGGTAAGAATAGAGTAGGGGCGAATCTACAGGGTTGCAGAGTTTGGTGGGTGGAGGGAGCGGATTAAGGAAATGGGAAAGATACAGCAAGGATCTGAAAAGGAAGGGTAATAATGGGCACAATCTAATGGTGACTGATATTATAAAACATAATGCATGGGAATGACTGTATGAAACACAATATGAATGAAAAAATAGTGTGAAATACAATGTATATAAATTTTGTGAGCAAACCAATATAAAATAAAATTTTAAAAAATACACCAGAAAACATGGGTAGGTAATCTAGCGCAAATGGATGATGAGCATAAAATGAAGACAATTATATATAACTTCAGAACTAGAAAACCACCGAGAATCAAAGCCTAGCCAAGGAGACACACAACTTTAACATTCACAATCAATGTTACTCTCACCTTGCACTTTGGAATTTATTATTGCTACACATTATTGTCCAAAATAAACAGTAATTTGGGTGTTTTTTTTTATTATTGTCATAAATGTGAAATGTCAGAAAACAAGACAGTCATGAGATATAGGCATATTATCTTTTACTTTAGGCAATTTTGACATTTTAAAATAAAGTTACTCTTTACAACAACTGTGTTAAGTGTTTATTCTTCTCTGCAAAACTTTTCTTTTTTACATATGTCTACATTTCCTTTTTCTCTAAATGGTAACTTTCTTCTGTTTCAATTATTATGCAATTATAAAAATAAACAGTTAACAAAACAGTGCTACAGCCCTGAGATCTTAATCAACTGACTTATGAAGACCGACTGGCATAGCAGAGTCAACAAAGAGAAAATTCTACATCCTACATCCTGAGTAACAACTGAGGTCTTCAAAGTTTGCAAGCAGTCATTGCGGGGGTGGGGTGGGGGTGTAGTATCAATCCTTTCCTGCCTGGAATGAAGAAGAAGGAAGAAAAGTAAAAGATGTACTGAAAAACTAGCTTAAGGATCTAATGGGTCACTTGAATCTCAATTTTCAGGCCCCTGAGACGAGAAGAACTATACAGCAACTACCAATGACTACTCTAAAAAAGAACACAGTACAAGACCTGGACACAGTAAGGGGAAGGAAATGTGAAACAAAACTCAGAAAACCTAAAAATGGACAGACTTACTGGCCTGAAATAGATTGATAATAAGCCCTAAGACTATGGCTGTAGTTTTAGCCCTTTGAATCTAGAACAAAATTCACCGCTAACTGATTTTCAGCCCAATAATAAGAGACTATAAGGTGTGCAAAAGCACTAGGGGGCACTCACTCCTTAAAATAACCAATCATAAACTGACAAACATTTTACCAAGGAAAAAGTTCAGAAATTAAGGAGTAGGATAGAAAGATTAATAAAAATGAGAATTATGAGGAAAAAAGTATGATTACAGTGTAAGATAGTTAATGTTATAAAACAAAATGTATATGAATGGCTGAATGAAAAACTAATTTGCCTTTATAAATTTTCACTCAAACCACACAAAATTTTTGCAATAAAAAATTAAAAAAAAAGATACAAGTCCAAATACAACAAGCAAGACATTCTAATATTTTCCTCTGTGCTACTGAACTCAAACTACTTTAAATATCTTTGTAATAATAAGTAGGAATAGGCTTAGCCATCAAGTAAAAACTGCTTATTTAACTCTTAGCTTTGTTAAAAAACAAAAACAACAAAGTTCACGCCCTAAATGTGCATTAAAGTAAATCCTAAAGGAATTATACAAATTTTGATAGTTGAAGTTTGGACTAACTCTGATAAGCACTTTAAAAAACAAAAACAAACAAAAAAAACCTACTGTATTTATCTATTAAAATATTTCCTTAAAAAATTTCTCAGTACCATGAAAAGGATAGCTTATTAACTGATTATCCTATTTATAAGAACAGAACTTTGTCAATACGGGTGTAGGAGAAATTTTTAAGTGATGCAATAAAGCACTTAATTTTTTCAAAACTCCAAATTATGATAAAATAGACTCAACTGGGTAAGTCTTGTAGAGTGAAGAACTCTCCAAATCCAATGCTGGAGAACAAGAAGCAGCAGCTCCAACTACACTTTTAGGAGATGAATTTGCTGATATGGCCATAGTTCTTTCTAGGCAACAGAGAAAAGAGCTTCCTTCTGGGAGCTGCATCACGTTTCCCTACACCATCCCATAGCACCCTAGAAGGGTACAGAAAACATTGTAGCTTACCACATAGGGCAGTAATCATACCTTGATTTTTAATTATTAACCGTTGATCCAGCAAATATGCTTTGATCATTAACTTAGAAAAGTATTAGTAGAATAAATAATCAACTATGGTGACTAATTTTAATGAGACCCTAGTGCTAATCTTATTAAAGTATCTATCAGAAATCACTCTGAAATAGAGTTAATTAAGTTTTAAGGGTGCAAACCACTACTTAATACGGATATACCATAGTTCATTTAAGTATGCCTTGATTTTGTGTACTACAATTGTTTCCATGTTTTTGCCACTACAAGCCATTAAAAATAAAAATTCTGTATCATTTTAAAAAGGAAGAAAATATTCTGAATAGTCCCAAGTCACATAAAAATAAAACTCCTAAAGAAAGTTCAAAACTGTTTCTTCTACCAAATCACGAACAGTATACAAATTAGTGTGTCCAAAATTACAAAGTGCCATTTTAATATGTATTGGCTGCTATACAAATGTTTTCATGAAAAAATTTGAAGTTAATTTTAAAATATACTAACCAAGTATTTTACTGACTAAAGCCATTCTGGGAAGTATATGCACTTACATAATCTATTAGGGATCTCTGGTGGTCTAATAGGTAAGGAGTTGTGCTGATAACCCTAAGGTAGGCAGTTCAAATCCACCAGAAAGATGAGCAATCTCCTCTTTGACTTACAACCTCTGGAAACTTAATGGAGAGTCAATTATGAATCAGTTCCCAATGAGTGAATGATAGAATCTATTTAAGAGTACCTAGCATTTGAAAGGACATTAAATATTTCATCACAGATACAGATTATTTTAGCTATTTCCTTTTTTATGTGATTAAAAAGAAATTGGATTAAGAAAGGATTTTTTTTTTAATTGAGGCAATGATGCAGCTGGCATAATGAGACCTCCAATTTATATGCAGGAATAGTTAAAATCACCTAATTTTTGTAGTTATATACAAATAATCTATTATTAAACAAGGAAGTTGTAACTTTTATGAAATTCTAAGAGTTTTCCCTCTTGCAATTTATAGTAAAAAATGGAAAGAATACCCTACTAGGGGAAGGGGGGAAAAAACATCACCAAAAACTAAACCTGAAACCATTTTTTTGTGTGCCATTAAAGGAAACATTGGATTTATGGAAATGTTAGTTTTCCTATCACTTCATATTTAATTGTCTTAGCCACACCATAGAAATTCAGAAATTTTATACAACTACGATAAAATTATAAGTCTGTACAAGAAATATTACCTTTGGTTTAGAATGGGAGGTTGGTCTATGTTCCATCCACCTCCATTTCCAGTGAGCATGGTTACTTGTTTGGTCAATTTATTTGAAATGTCTTCACATTTGTTCATGAGCTTTATAACTACATCCCTTTCTTGGATTAGTGTCTTACAGTTCCATATCAAATCTTCTGATAAGCCATTAGTTTTTGACATCTTTGTGAACTATGGCAAGGAAAAAAAATAATTTAACAGTTCAAATCTAGTAAAAGGAATCTCAAGTTCAATTTCTTTATGAGGCTTCTTCAAAACTGTGTAACCACAAACCTGTTATTTCTTCCCAAAGTAGCTGTTCCCTTAAAGGAGAAACTCAGAAATAACTGTTAGTGTACCAAGGTTAACTTTTTCTTAACATGTGATTTATTTAGCTATTACCAAAGGTTAATACTTTGAAATCACCAAGCAGAATTACTTTAACAATTACATTCTCCGTCTTTTCTGCATTCATATTACTCTCCACGACTGCTAAATATTTTAAGAAATTTCTCTCCTAAATCTTAACTTTTAATAATCTATCCAAGTGCAAATCCTTAAAACTATCAAAACATCAATCCTTTGTTATTTGATTTTTTTTTATCAATACAGTGAGATTGCCACATTAACAGATCATTTATGAACCAAAATTTACCATGACTAATTCACTGATTAGCGAGCTCTGGTGACTTTGTGTTAAGTAGTTGTGCTGCCAGCCCAAACTCAAGTGTTCAAAATCCTCCAGCTGTTCCACGGGAGAAAAATGGGCAACCTCTTCTCACATGACTTGCAGTCTCTGAAAGCTCACTAGAGGTTCTGCTAAGAGTCAGTTCTGGTTCCAATTCAAATCAACAGCACATAACAACAACAATTCAATGACTGGATGAAAGGTAAAAAAAGATGATATTTAAATACAGGACTTATAGATTATGTAAAAATGCAAAGGAATTTCTCTTTTATAAATGTGTTTACCTTAATGGGGGCTTCCTGGGGCTAAAAGAGGAAGGGTAGTTACAGTTTAGTGGGTACTGAAGTTATAATGCAATGAAAAATAAGTGGTAAGAATAGAACACTGTGAATGCAACAAATGTCACATAATTATACACTTAAAAATGGTGAAGATACACTACAATTATTAAAAAAAAATTTTTAAAAATGGTGAAGATGGTAACATCTTTGTTACGAGTTTTATCATAATTTTTTCAAATATTATTTGAATGTTTTTCCAAAAAGAGACCATGAATACTTCAAATTAAAAATTGTACTGAAATTAGAATTTTTTATAGTAGCTGGATATAGTCTAAGATTGTTATAAAAATATTATTACTGAAAAAGATTAGAAAGTCTAGTTGAGTTAAAAAGTCTTATAATCCAGGACCTGCATAAATGAAACTAAGTCTTCTGTTAAAACAACACATGCATTAATTCAGGTCCTATTAGTCTACTCTTCCAAATATAACAACAATCACATAAACAACTCTAAAATTCTCCCTGTAAGTACACTTTATAAATTTACCAAAAAAAAGCTAAAGTAAAAGAAATTAGACATTACTAAGAAAATAAGCTAATTTCATAAAATTATAATTTACGTCAAAATCTATTTTTCATATTTAATACTGGATATCCAATATCTAGTCCAAAAGCAATTCATTACCTTATTGCAGAATTAGAAGGAAAAAACCCCTCACTTTATAAAATGGCTACCTATTTGTCGGTTATCTGAACACTATCCCTTCGATTTTCATGACAGCATCCAGTTACAAGTTAAGGTCCCCCTATATCACGCTCTCTAAAGACTGACTGTATACATAAATCACAGAACAGTTAAAAAAAATAACGCTTTTTGTTGTTGTTGTTATGTGCCATCGAGCGACCCTATGTACAACAGCCCTAAACTCCGCTCTGTCCTGTGCCAATCGCACTGTCTCTGACACTCCCATCCCAATTATCCCAGTCACTGAATCAATCCACCTCATAGAGGGCCTCCCTCTCCTGCGCTGTCCCTCCACCCTATCAAGCATGATGTCCCTCTCTAAGGACCGGTCTCTCCTCACAACATGTCCAAAGTATGTTAGAGCCTCAGAATCCTTGCCTCCAAGGAGCTACCCAGTTTAACCCTTTCCAGGACAAATCTGTTTGTTTTCCTAGCAGTCCATGGTATTCTCAATACTCTTCTCTAGCACCACAGCTCAAAGGCATCAATTCTCCTTCTATCCTCCTTGGTCATTGTCCAACTCTCTGATGCATAACAGGTGATTGCAAAGACCATGGCCTGTATCAGACGCACCTTAGTCTCCAAAGAGATACCATTGCTCTTCAGCACTTTGGAAAGGTCCCTAACAGCAGACTTTCCCATGGCAATGCGCCTTTTAATTTCCTGGCTGCTGGTGCCAAGACTGTTGACTATGGAGCCAAGCAAACTAAAGCTGTGTACAATCTCAATCTCTTCACCATCCATCCAGATGCTGCCAACTGGTCCAGTGGTGAGAATCTTTGTCTTCTTGACATTGAGCCTCAATCCATATTGTAGGCTGCAGTCCTTGACACTCTGCAGCAGGCGCTTCAGGTCCTCCTCAGTTTCAGCAAGCAGGGTTGTGTCATCTGCATAACGCAGATTGTTGATAAATCGTCCACCAATCTTGACCCCACATTTCTCCTCATAGAGCCCAGCCTCCCGGATAATCTGTTCTGCATATAGGTTGAAAAGGTATGGAGATAGGATGCATCCCTGGCATATGCCAAAGAAAGGTGACCCAACAGGATGTGGAAACTACAGAACAATCTCACTGATTTCACATGCAAGCAAGATTTTACTGAAGATTATCCAAAAATGACTGGAACAGCACATCAACAGAGAACTACCAGAAGTCCAGGCTGGGTTTAGAAGGGGTCGTGGTACTAGAGATATTGTAGCTGATGTTAGATGGATCTTGGCTGAAAGCAGGGAATACCAGAGGAATGTCTATCTGTGTTTCATTGGCTATGCAAAGGCATTTGACTGTGTAGATCATAACAAACTATGGCTGACTCTGAGAAAAATGGGAATCCCAGAACACTTGACCGTTCTCATGCGAAACATATACTTGGACCAGGAGGCAGTCGTCAGAACAGAGTAAGGGAACACTGCATGGTTCAGACACCTAAAGTAAGGAGATTAAAATCATCAAGAATCCCATCAAAATCTGGAAAAAAAAATCTGTTTTGACTCAAAGAAAAATGATCAACATGTCAGAACCTAAAGAAATAAGAGAAGACAGAAAAAGTCAGAATCATTTTAATGAGCTCTAAATTTAACTTAAGGGCACTGGAAAATTATTAAAACAAGATGTCCTATTTAGAAAGATGACTTATGAAGACAGTATAAAGAAAAACTTTTTTTTAAAAAAACCCAAATTAATAAAATCTCATTCAAGATGTTTAGATTAGATATTGATTTCAAGGAAAATACTTCTCATACCACAATAAAAGAAAAAGAAAAAGAAAAAAAAATCAAAGGTATTCCTGAAATTAGTTTAGGAAAGCAGAGAATTAGAAGACTGATAATAAACTAAATATCCAGTTTTAAAATGGATTTTAACTGATTAATATAACATCACTAAGCTGTGTAACTGTAAAAAGCTAACTTCCCAATATAAAGTAGTATAATAGATCTAACAGCAAAATTCTATTTATTTATTTTTTTAAATAGCAGATGCTAAGGCTTGTGTCAGGAGGATCTTGTTAGAAGCCAGAGAGTTGAGTACAGCTCATAGCGACCCTGTGAGCAGTGGATCTGAGGATCTGAATCCTCTTCTATCCTGCACCATCCTCACCATCTCTGACACACTCATGCCCATTGCTGCAGTCACTATGTCAATCCACTTTGATGAGGGTGGTCCTCTCTTTTGCTGACCTTTCAACTTTTCCTATAGGGGAGTTAAGTCTGAATGCACTGTAAGGAAGAAATCTATTTTCTTTTAGAGAACCAATGGATATAGACATGGAGTACCAAAGGGTGCTAACATTACAAAATAGAAATAATCAAAACACTACTGTTGCCTTGGGGGAGCAGGGGGGAGCATACCACAAAAACCCAAAACCCACAACACATCAGCAACTCTGTAACAGTACCAAGAGAAATCCTTTAGCATTCTAAAAATCATTTTAGAGACTATATAGGCAAATAAAAAACAAATAAAACAACAAACATAATATAAACACAAATGTATAATTCAGGAGATATAATTATGGTATGGATGATCACCAAAAACACAAAATAAAAGAGGAAGAAAAAAAAATAGATTAAAAGATCTACCCAGAAATCTCAGTATATAAAGTTCATTTGGATAACTCATATAATTTTTAAAAATGACATTTACAAAACAACTAGAAATTTGAACAATGAGTGGATATGTGTAATATGAAGGAAAATGTGATTCTTTATTATTAGATGATGATGTTTAACAGCATTGATATATATAAATTACATATATATAAAAAAATATAAATTGATATACATACATTTTTAATATAGAGGGGAGCACTTGTCGCTTAGTGGTAAGGAGTTGCACCACCAACCCAAAGGCACTCAGTTCAAATCCACCAGATGCTCCTTGGGAAAAGGCTAGCAATCTCCTCCTATGTATTGACTGCCTCTAAACACCTGCTGGTGGGTCATCTATTGGGAAGTCTGAAGAAGTGAGTGATAAAAATCCTGAGATTTGCTTCAAAAAGAATGTAAGATAGATGGCAAAATTCGAAGATACAAAAGAAATAAGAAAAAACATAAGCGGAAAGCTAGTCTTGAGAAAATGAGGGATAATTATACTATTCTAATAATCCTGAATGGCTGGAATTCTTTGCCACAAATGATGGTAATACATCAAAAAAAATGTGTTTCTAAGCATGGTCGTCAATTTAAAAGTGTGTGGCAACATGTTAACAAATTAGAAGGCAGGTGTAAAGATAGCATAGGTGTTAATTCAGCATACTGAATAAGTGTGAGTTGGTTACTGAGATTTTGAGGTTTGTTTTTTTTTAAATGAAACCTGACTTGTTTGCTATTTCTTAAATCAAAATTTCAAAACCATTTAAGGTCTCAGAGGTCACCACTTTCCCTACCCTTTCTGCCATACACACATTATATTCACTAGTTTTATACATTGTCTAAATTATTGCTGTTGACTTAGATGATAGATGTGATCATAATCCAATTATTTGCCAATGTAAAACTTCGTAAGTTTTTGCTAGCAGTAGAAGTTTTAAGGGTATTTGTGATAGACAGTTAACCCAAAATATTAAAGGTTTAAAGAAAGTTTATTTTCTCACATAAATTATCCCTAATTAAGAATGTTAGTTCTGGGATAGTTGTTGCCATATCAAAGATTCTATTCTGTACCATCAATAATCTCAATCTGTGGCTCAACACTCATAGTAGTACCTCAACCAAGATGAAAAAGTCACTTCTCCAAGAGTAAAAAGCCCACACACGGGGGAAAAATATTTTCCAGTAATAAGTCAGGAAAGGGAATCCTAACTAAAATTTACAGAATACTCCAGCATATGTGCAACAATGAATGAATGGAAATCCAAAGCCTCTGTAAATTTTTACTGACATTAATAACAAATTTAAATTAAAAAAAAAAGAATTAAGTTAGAGTAAGGATGGTAATGGATTTATAACTGCTCATGCTAATAACACTATATCGTGGCATGG
>NW_006400044.1:207084-222752 GCF_000299155.1 Elephantulus edwardii | reverse complement strand
AAGATCCATCTAACATCAGCTACAATATCCCTAGTACCACGAACCCTTCTAAACCCAGCCTGGACTTCTGGCAGTTCTCTGCTGATGTACTGTTCCAGTCATTTTTGGATAATCTTCAGTAGAATCTTGCTTGCATGTGAAATCAACGATATTGTTCTGTAGTTTCCACACAGTTGGGTCGCCTTTCTTTGGGATGGCAATACATCTTCTAATTTCCTGGCTGCTGAGGCCGAGAGTGTTTACTGTGGTGCCAAGCAAACTGAAGCTGTGAACAATCTCAATCTCTTCACCATCCCTCCTGATGCTGCCAACTGGCCCAGTGGTGAGACTCCCAGTACTGAAGAGCAATGGTGTTTCTTTGGAGACTAAGGTGTGTCTGATACAGGTCATGGTCTTTGCTATCACTTGTTATGCATCAGAGTTTGACAATGACTAAGGAGGATAGAAGGAGAACTGATGCCTTTGAGCTGTGGTGCTGGAGAAACGTATTGAGGGTACCATGGACTGCTAGGAAAACAAACAGATTCACCCTGCAAAGGGTCAAACCGGTCTGCTCCTTGGAGGCAAGGATTCTAAGTCTCCGTCTAACATACTTTGGACATGTTGCAAGGAGGGACAGGTCCTTGGAAAGGGACATCATGCTTGGTAGAGTGGAGGGACAGCACAGAAGGGGAAGGCCCCCTATGAGGTGGGACTGATTCTGTGATTGGGGTAATCCGGATGGGTGTATTGAAGATGGTGGGAATGGCACAGGCCAGAGCAGAGTTTAGGGATGTTGTACATAGGGTCCCTATGAGTTGCAAGCGACCCGATGGCACATAATAAAAACAACATACCCTAGTATCACAGTCTCTTTTAAACCTGGTCTGCACATCTGTCAGTTCTCTGCTGATGTGATGTTATAGTCATATTTGGATAATTTTCAGCAGAATCTTGCCTGCATGTAGTATTAATGATATTGTTCAATAATTACCACGCTCTGTCAAGTCACCTTTCATTGGAATGGGAATATGGATCTCTTCCAGTCAGTTGGCCAAGTGGTTGTCCTCCAGATTTCTTAGCACAAGTTGGTGAGCCCATCCAGGGCAGCATCTACTGTTTGAAATATGTCAACTCGTATGCCATCAATCCTGGGGGCTTGTTTTTTACCAATTCTTTTGGAGCAGTGTGAACTTTTCCCTTCATTACCGCAGCCTCTTGCTCATACATTGTTTCATGAATTTCTTCTGTGTCAGACAATTCCTTTTAGTACAGAGACTCTGTATACTCCTTTTAATGTTTTCTGGATCATTTAATATTCTGTCCAAAGCATCCTTAAGTATTGGAACTTGAAGTTTAACCTTGTTGTTCAATTCATTCGGCTTAAAAAAATGCTGAGTTAGGCCCTTTTGATTTTCTGACTCTAGCTCTTTCTTTGCATGTTTCATTATAATACTTTTTCTTCCCACATTGACGTTGGAATCTTCTGTTCAAAACCTTAATTTCTTGATTTATTCCCTTTGATTTGGATTCTTGGTGCTCTAGTGCAATGTTCAGTCTCATCTGACATCCATCTTCGTCTTTTCTTCCTCTTCTGCCTCTGTAATGACCTTTTGCATTCTTCATGGATGACATGCTTGATATCCTCCTACTCTTCATCTAGTCTTTGCTTATTGGTGTTCAAGGCCTCAAACCTGTTCCTGAGATGGTTTTGAAATGCAAGTGGATAGACTCATAGTCAAATTTTGGTTCCTGTGCATTTAATTTTCTTCAACTTCAGCTTGAAGTTGCATATGAGTAGTTGGTGGTTCCACAATCAGCCACCTGGCCTAGTTTTCAGAGCTGATATCGAGCTTCTCCAGTGATTTTTTTCTACAGATGTAATCGATTTGACTGCTATGTATACCATCAGATGAAATCCATGTGTATAGCCTGAGTTTTTGATTCTTATAAAAAGTATTTTCAATGATTAAATCATTGACTGTACAGAATTCTATCATTCTATCTGCAGCTTCACGTCTGTCACCAAGTTCATGTTTTCCAGTTACTGATCCTTCTTCCCTGTTCCTAACTTTTGTATTCCAGTCATCCCTTATTATTAATACATCTTGATTGCATGTACAATTGATTTCTGACTGAAAAAGTTGGTAGAAATATATTTCTTTTTCTTCGGCTCTAGTTGTTGGTATATTTATTTGAATGATTGTATTCACTGCTCTTAAGAGAGATGCGAGGGGAGCTCTGGTTGCCTAGTGGCAAGGAGCTGCAACTACAATCCCAGAGGCACACGGTTCGAATCCACCAGATGCTCTGCTGGGAAAAGGAGGGACAATCTCCTCCTGTACCAGTCAGATCTGATTTGACGGTACACTCACACAAAAATAAAATTTAAAAAAAAGAAATAAAAAAAAATAATTTAAAAAAAAAGAGATGCGAATCAAAATAACAAAGACATTATTTCAATTTAGCAACAACAACGAAGTTCAACAGTGCAACCAACACCAAACGCTGGTGAGGATGTAGAGATACTTTAACTCTTATATATAGCTGGTGGGAATGTAAAACAGTACAACTACTGTGGAGGAAAATCTGGTGCTTTCTCATAAAGTTAGAAATAAAAATACAATTCATTTGACCCAGGTATCCCATGACTAAGAATTTAGGGAAATCAGAGCTGCAACACAAACAGATACATGCACAGCTATGCTTATCATACCATTATTCACTACCACAAAGAAATGGACGGCACAGATGCCTATCAACAAATGAATGTGCACATAAACTATGGTACATCCACACAATTAAATACTACACAGCACTGAGAAATAATGAGCTCATAAAACTCTACTACACAGTGTGGATAAGGAGCTCTGGTAGCCTAGTGGTAAGAAGCTGCACTGCAAAGCTGAAGCATGTGGTTCAAATCCACCAGATTCTCCATGACAGAAAGATGTGCAATCTCCTCCTATGTGATAATCAGCCTCTGAAAACTCACTGGAAGGGTCAGCAATGGATAAGCTGGTTCTGACTCAATGGTACACAACACCACCACACAGTGTAGATGAGCCTGGAAGACATTTTGCTGAGTGAAATAACTCAGTCAAAAAGATACAAAACTGTATAATCCTATTATTGTAATAACATCATTGAGAGGGGATTTGTGAAGAATGGAAGAACTAGAAAAGAATGGATTGATAATAGTGTACTGGAATAAGTGAAAGGAAGGACAGTCTCAAAGGAATAGTGAATTAGAAACCATGTGTATGATAATTAATAGTCTTACAAGGGAACTTGGGAGTGATGGGAGAAAAAGGAAAAAGTGTGTATGAATGAATGAATAAAAAAAAGAAGGAAAAACAGGAAGAAGGTTTTCTAAGAATACTTCTCAAAATTCTTTATTTCTACTTATATTCTATTGGACAGATTTTGTCATATCACTACACTGAAAATGATGGTCTTAATATATTATTGGAGGAATTTTGGTGGTATAAAAAGTAAAGCATTCATCTGCTAACAGCAACGTTAGTGATTTAAACTAAAGCAATGTTAAGGGATTTAAACCAATCTAATAGCTCATCAGAATAAAGATCTGCCAATATGCTTTCATAAAGGCTACAGACACAAAATCTCTAATACACTAGTTATACTTTGTTAGATAGGATTGTTTTGAGTTGAAATTGACTACATGGCACCTAACTACACCAATGTATTTTGAGTAATGTGTCTAGTTACAAGTCTGATAAACCATCCTACAGGGGAGAGGAGGAAGTGGACCAAGACTGGCTGAGCACAGAATTTTTGATGCAGTTTGACTAAAACTGCCACTACAATGTGTTCTGAAGATAAAAAGGCTTTAACAATCCTGTGTTGTAATTTTACCAAAAAAAATTATCGGTAAATAAAAAGTTGCTGATATAATTATTACCAACTTGATAACCATAAAAAAATAGTTTCTCTGTGACCTAGACTGGGAACCCTTCAATTAGAAAATAAACTTTTTAAAAATAGCAACTGAAGTACCTCACTTTTGCCACACTGTGTCACTCTTACCATACAAGTACTATATGAATTCTTTTTTTATTGCATAAATTCTTGTGTTACTGTATAAGAATTATATAAGAAAAGGGAAAATATTTTTATTTCATTTATCATTTATTTTCCACCTAACTAGAAGCACACCTAAGACAAATTCTGATCTTCTTCTTTGCTATAAATACCTAGCTGTTTCTTGCATGCTGTCAAGTTAATTCCAACTCTATGATATTGGTATGTGTCATTGAATCACTTGCAACTCACAGTGACCCTATGTACAACAGCTCTGCACCTGGTCTATCTTAAGCCAACCTCATCGTCTCTGACACAATAACCGCAGTTACTGAGTCAATCCATCTCGTCCAATATCTTCCTCTCGTGAGCTGTCACATGACCCTTCTAAGCAGAACAAGGTAAAAGTGTGCCATGGAATTACGAGGGTAGAACCTTTATGGGAACAGACCGTCAGGTCTTTTCTCTCTCAGGGCCACTGGTGGGATCAAAGTACCAAACTCCTGGTTAACCACTATGACTGGTTCAGTACCTGGCAGCAGTGTTGCAAAGTAACTGGTAGGCTAGAGTGAGACCATGCTACTCACAATGTATTCAAAACTTTTTAAAATAAAAATTTACAAAATTTATATAAATCAGAACAAAGTTTAGACACAGTAATCTTATAAACAAATTTACCAACGTAAACACTAGTATTGTAAAAACAGAGGATAACTAGTAAGATGTATGTAAATGTCTAAAAGGAGAAGAAATAAAAGGGGGAAGAGTGGAAATCACTGGGATAGCAGAGTTAGTTTAGTAGGCAGAGTGGGAGAGAGGGGTCTAAAGAACAGGAAAGATTCACTGAAGACTCAAAAAGACGGGATGATGATAATAGGTATAGATCAGTAGTAATTTATTATAAATACAAAGCATATGAATGATTGCATGAAACACAATGTAAATGAAAGATTGTATAAAACATAATGTACATGAAACGTATATATATGAATGAAACACAATGTGTATATATATGCATTAGTGTATACAAACCAATAAAAGTAAACATTACCAAAAAAAGTACATATATATAAAAAAGAGTAATTAGGCTTTATGTGACAAATTTAGACAGATATTTTACAGTAATTATCAAGTAAAGTAATAAAGAATATCTGTGGCCTAAATGATAGTAAATAATAGAATAAGGACACATTTTGACATGAATTAAAACCTTGGTGGTAGAATGGCTGAGAACTTAAATCAATCATCAGTTGTTCCATGGAAGAAAAACCTGGCAGCCTAAAAGTTAGAAACCCTTTAGGACAGTTCTGTTCTGTAACAGTGGATCTCTATGAGGACTTCAGAAATAAGTATTCCACAGGATGAGAAAACTACATTTTCATTGATTGATCTTTATGTTAAGAAAAACAATGAATATGTAAAATTTTTAGGCTCAGCTCTTCATAAATTTTATCTTAATTGTAGAGTACAATCATACTATTCTGATAAGTGAAAAGATACAATGTAACAGGAGTATCATACACAAAATAAGTCTAAACAAAAATTTAGTAAATTGATGAACTGAAATAACCAAGTATATAAAATCTGCAAGAAGAATTCTGACTTTGCCATACTAACAACCCAAGTTTCTAAACAGTTAATATTCTTTGCTTGCTAAATTTCCAAAGTTTACGTGATTAAAAAACCCCAAAACCCCAAAACCAAAGTCTGAGTGATTTAATAATGTGGTTTACTTACAATGAGCACTTTGCATTAGTTATTATGCAGAAAAACCATAGCTGAAATGGAAAATTAATGAAGAAAATTTAATAAGCTATATTTAAATGTAATTGTAAGAGAAAGGAAAGAGTGGCAAACATAAGGACTCGCAAGTGAAATTGCAGTATTTACAAAAATAATAACATTTTCCTCATTTTAATTGCGTGACTGGCATATGTAAAAGATCATTTCAGGTTTTGTTTTTGTTTTTAGAAAAGTGTAATTCTCTGAAAATAAAATCCTAACATAAAGTGTTATCTCCAGATTTTAAAATTCTTATAGGGATCACTGTTAAGTTTCTGATACACTAATCCCTGAAACAAAAATAATGATCCACAATGTTTTAAAAAAATGTTTACTTATGTGATTTTCACACTCAAATTACCTGTAAAATAAAGTCAAAGGAATCTAACTATATTTAACTAGCCAAGTTATACAAGGTTCATAAATTATGACTTGACCATTGGCTAAGTACTCAGTTTTATATGAAACAAATTATTTTTTAATTTTAAAACATGTCAAATTCCTCCAGCCTTGAAATTAAGTGACCTTCAATATTTTAAAGAATTTACTAAATGTCAGTTATTCTTAGTTAACATATACTGCTATGTGTTTTGTTAAAGAATGACTGACTTTTCAACTAATTTTCAGAGATATTTTTTAAATACAGTCGCTATGAAAAAGAAAAATACACATTTTGTGCTTTTTCCCCCCTTTTGAAAATTATTTAAAAAGTACACATGAAACTTCGCTGATTACTAGGGAAAGAATAATATATATATATGACTGTATAAATATTAAAAGTTTTAAGCAAATTAAAATTCAAAGTTTATTGACATTTCTGTTAGCTGTTCACTTACCAAAAAAACCCTATTTTCATTAATGTCAGTTTACTCTCAAGATACTTTTCTACTGTGTTAAACTATACTCAACATTTAGAGAAACGGTCAGAACAAAGAATGTAGTCTTTGGATTCAATTTTTTAAAAGGAGGCAAGGAACTGATAAAAGGTATAAGCAGTAATGCACAATTGACAAATTCATGTCAAGGCTAACTTAAACTATGCCAATTAATTAATAGGGGAAATATGCTTTCCACATGTTAAGTTGCTGAATACTTTTTAAAGCACTTGGCACAAAGACCTATGATAAAATTATATAATTTACTTTTACGAAAAGATATTTGGGCAAGTAGTTACAGTAACTAAAACATACTAGGGCAGATAATTACATTCCTTATTAAATAAATTAGAATTCCAACAAGCCTGAGCAAACCAGCCCTGAAATAACAGAGACCCTTAAAGAGAGAAGAAAAAAAAAAAATTGAAAGGAAAAAAGAACAAGAAAGCCCTTCAGCAAATACTTTAACAAATAAATCACTCATACAAAGCCAAACAAGTTTTGAAAGGACCTGCTATGACAGATGTTCTCAGGAAAAGCAAAGGCTTAAGGCAAAACGAATGATTTTTTTTTAAGTTACAAAATACTAGTAATGCTTCCATATTTTTAAATATTTTAATATTTCATAGAATGCTTTTTACAGCCATTGTTCAGTGACCTTCTCTAACTGCTACTACAAGACACACTGCAAGAGCACTCAGGCTTATTCACATTTGGACCAGCATGAAATGAACTACAAAACCAACACTGCTTCACAACTTAGGAAATAAAACTTGCTAAAAATTCTACAAAGCGTCACTTCATTTTCTAAAGTTGTTAAAAAGAACACAAACCACCATACTGCTTCACAGCACGGCCTACATACAATTCATACCATAAAAGTGAATATTCTCAATAAAGGTAACATTTAAAACACAAGAGTTTTTCCAGTTCTCTGTATAATTAAAAACTGATGACTACCTTTATTAAATTCAAAATTCAAGGAGTCTGGTTAAGGTTTGTTTACAGGTAATAAAATTCTAGAAAATGATCATGCAAAATTGTACTTACCAGTGCTCACTCTCTTCCCTTCACCTAACGTTTGATTTCTAGTTTCCACACTTCTAAACTTTCCACTTAAAATGCTGCAGCCTGTTACACTCCATAAAATGGCCGTGTTGTTTAACCAAGAAAAACATGTAAGAGATTGAGCTGTCACTTTTAAAAGAAAAGGAAAATAAGCAATTGCTCCTTTTATGGTGAAGCATAAAACACTTGGTCTGGCATATTTGGAATCATGGAGCGCCCCTGGACGTTACTAATGCTCTTCAAGTAGTTGTAGTAAAATTTCTGCCACATTCTTGCTTTCTGTATGGTGTCTCAGGAGAACAGACTAGCAAACAACTCCTTGCAAAATGTAAGCTGTAATTTCTTCTTCTGCAGTGAAATGAACCAAGTTTCTATGCAAAAGAATGAGTGACAGTATTTCCAGCCAATCAGCTTGGGTTTTTTCAGCAAAATCACCCCTTAATTCATTCAAAATTAGGTCATATGACACTATTTGCAATACTATTGGCTTAAAAGGTAAGTAATGCTTGACTCTACTCAGGATAAGGCCACCCATCTATGCTTCCCTAGTCTGAAGATACCTTGACTATGAACGGTACTGTGAATTAAGAACACTGACACACAGGGGGAGAAAAAAAGAGTGTAGCTTACCAGAGCTTCCCAACTATTAAAGGGCCGGAGTTCTGTTATCTTCTGAGCCTTTTTCTGAGAACACTGAGGAATCAAAGTAAGTTCACCAATTGAAGCATCTTGAAGGAAGTGAAGAATTTTACCTTTATAGCCATCCTCCATCACTTCTTCACCACTACTATAGTCCTCATCAAGTGAGCTACCGACATCAGAACCTGAATCATATTCGGAGTCTTCAATAACTCTCTTAGGATTAAACACATTTTTTTTACGTTTCTTGTTAAAACCATTTTGTGGTTTCACAGAAAATTTCTGTTTCAGTTTTGTTTTAGCTGTAATTTTAGAATAACTTTGACTCTTTGAAGAAACTTCTTTTCCATTTGGAACTTCATTTTGTGAAGCATAGTGGTTATCTGTGTATAAAGGGTGATAAAAAAGATAACAGCTACATGAATCAAATGTAAAGATCTAAAATTTCAAATAAGAAAAATATTCAAACATTTATATTTTCCTTCTAAATATAGAAGAATGTAACGATAATTTAATAGTCTTGGTGTATTTTAAAGGTAAGTATTAAAGAAATTTGGAGTTAGAAAACAAAAAGAATTTGTTCCAAAAGGTTAGAATATGTTCCTTAAAATGATTAAATATAAACTTCAATTTTCTAACAAAGGCTTAAAAACATAAATGGCAGGTGTTGCATAACCATGAGATGTCCCAGATGCTATGTAACAGCCCCATCTCTTAGGCCAAAACTGATGAGTATAGTAAAACTGCACTCATTCTACTGTGAAGCTTACTGGTCAAAATTACTTAACCATTTATATTTTATTTCCACTATTCTATCTTCATTTTTTAAATTATTTTACTATATTAGAACAAAAAGTACTAACTACTTATGACCAATGAATCAATCATATTTCTTTGAATTCTAACAACCACATGATTAAAGGCACACTATTACAGTATGTATCAGGAAGAAAACAAAAGATTAATATATAACACAATTTTTTTGTTAACTAGTAAAGGAGCTTCAATTATTATGATCAATTATTATCATTTAAATAATCT
Organism: Elephantulus edwardii; assembly: GCF_000299155.1. Lineage (NCBI taxonomy): Eukaryota > Metazoa > Chordata > Mammalia > Macroscelidea > Macroscelididae > Elephantulus > Elephantulus edwardii. The sequence goes on along the minus strand of NW_006400044.1, from coordinate 213,324 downwards.
TATGTTTACATAATAGAAGTAAAAAAAAATTGAAGATGAGATTCTTCTAATTTCTTCACATTCTTAAGTTTGTTTTTCATTTAGAATTAGTGATACTGGTGGCTTTCTTTTATGTGCACAATGCCCCATTATGTGCTCTCTGTCCCATTAAGACCTTTGGAAGTACAGCATTTTTTTAAGCTGCACTGCAATTATGAAGCCTTAGTATATTTGATTCTTGCTGAGGGATGTCACCAAACATGTCATTAAATTCCTTTTAACCACCTCTCCACTAATGGAACTAGCTAACAATAAAATTTTGCATATCTATTGAAGTGCAGACTAAGTCACCTACATATAGTACAGTGAATGCAGACACCAATTACTCTAAGATCCATTCTAAGAGCTATTAAAATGTAAAATATACCTATTTTATACTTCATTAAACATGGTAGTTTAGAAATTGCCATAACTATCAAGAGTTAGGCAAACACAGATTTATTGTAAAGAAGAGGTCAAAACATTTGGAGATTGGTCATTCAAAAGAAAAAAAAATTTATTCCTACCAATGCCTAATGCAATTCCATTCTCTGATTACAGACATGTTTTGTCATTTTTCTATGGGAAGAAGTTATTATAAAGGTGTTAAAGAATTACCTTGGTCTTCTGCAAATACTTTCAAAGATTCTAAAGCTTCTGTGTACATCCATTCGTGCTCCTTGAGTACTTCTCTTAGTTCCTAGGAAAAAAAATTCATTGCCTTTTTAATGAGAAATTTTAATTAGAAAGAAGAAAAATTTAATGTCCTTTTAAAATATTTTAATATCTTGAAAATATATTCCACTTCATTATCTTACAGTTGTTTTTCACATGATTTGTGTGCATTTCACCTCTGTAAATATACCTTTGTAAATGTCAATGAGAAAGATAATAGATTATCTTTGCCTTTCTGACTCACTTTCTGCACTGCTTAACGCCCTAAAGGAGCAAGAAAATTTGCTAAATTGATAGTGAAGCTTCAACAAACTTAACCCCAAATCATTTAGTTTCAACACAGATAGAGAATGAGCAGAACAAGAGTCTGGATTTAATATACTAGAATTAGTAGATACACTATTTAAATACATATTATGTTAACAAGGGCTAATGTATTCTAGATACTAAGCCATGTGATTCAGTATGTACCTGCAATTCAATTGACAACCTTTCTGTGCAAGCTGACTTGGCACGAGTCTTTTTTTTTTTTTTTTTTAGCATGTGAATAGTTCATCTTTATTCCTCAGAGATGTTGGCAGATTCGAACCAGGGGAGGGGCTTAAGCTTTGTTTTTTTGTGTTTTTTTTTTCTATAATTATATTTTATTAATTTTCATAAACATTTACAGAGATTTTGGGCTTCCACTCATTCATTGTTGCACTATTCTCTCTACCCTCCTCCCAGTTTGTTCTTGTCCAAATTGGCACGAGTCTTTAGTGACACTAAAAATATTCTTACAAAGTAAGAATTATTATAAAATACTAAAACAATGAAAAACTGTATTGGATTCTAAAATTTTTATCATAAATTTAAAGAACATGAATATGAGAAAAACTAAAGGAGGTGGATTGATAGTTGTCAGTTTTATAGAACAACATCTACATAATTTATAACTGAATAAAAAATTATACTTGTTATGGTTATACTTAGAATACTAATACTATAACAAGAGAAGTACTGTAAACAAAAAAGACAAAAGTATTTTCTAATCGTAATAAAAAGAGAACACATTACTGGATATAGGTGAAACACACACTAAACGAAAGTAACCTTTTTTTTAAAAGTTGATCTCAGTCTTAACTGTACAATAAAAATTATTTCAACCAAGTTCTCTTTAAAGATTACTTACCTGTTTATCAAAATTTGGAAATTCCTTTTGTAATTTCAATACAATACTTTCTTGCTTTTCCCAATTATTGCTTGATCCTGCAGACTCATTTGATTCCTCTTCCTAATGTAAAGTGGGAAGGAGGAGAGAATAGAGCAATTTAAGAATTCATCAATAACAAGTCTTAATGTAATTAAATTACACTTGTAACCTATAGTATGACGTTGTTTGGAAAGTATTACCTTTTATATAAAAGAATTAAAAATTACTCATGCAAAAAATGTATTTATATCTTAAGAAATATTGCCAGTATTAAATTATTCAAAGACTTGACTGTATATCCAATAATGTAAACTTCATAGTGCTCAAAATTATTTATTATGTTCATTATCTTTTAAAAACATCTATTTTAGCATAATTTCATGTAACAGCATCTGTGAAAGTATCAGTTAAGGGGCTGTCATTAGCAATGGTTTCTAACTTCATACTGACCTTATTCACAATATAATGAAACCCTGACCAGTCTAGTCTTATGTCACATCATGTGACAGCTAAGGTTTTCACAGTTGTGATTCACAGGGTTTCCTTTTTTATGCATATAAACATATTTTAATACATTAATTAACAATTATTTGTTGATTTTTTTTTTCTCTAGGCCAAAGGGCTATAAAGCAGTGGGTCAGGAACTTGCTTTTTCCTCTTCTATTTTTTCACATATCTCTTTTTGTAGATAGCAAGGCCTGCCTTTTTAACCTTTCTCAGTCTATCATAAACTCAGTAGTTTCACTCCTATGTCATAAGGCAACTTTACACCAAAGAATCAAAACCAGATATTCAACAAACACTTATACATGCATATTCAAGGTGTTCTATTTATGGTAGCAAATAGGTAGATGTGAACCAAACATTCACTAACAGATGAAGAGATAAAACAAATTATGGTACAGAGACACATGGATTATTTGGCTATAAAAAGAAATGCTATATCATGCTATAGTGTTCATAAGCTTCCAAATCATCAAGCTAAGTCAAAGAAACAGGAAGTAGGTCACATATTTTATGAAATATTAAAATAATTAAACAGATAATGACTATTCAACAAAATGGGATTTTAGTGTATAATGATGAAATGTTTTGAAACTACACAGCAGTGATGGCTGCACAATGTTATAAAGTACTACTAACTGTCCACTAAAATGATTTTGTTATTTGAATTTCAACTTAAGAAAACTAACTATTTGTAAAACATATAACACAAATTAAATATTCAGTATATGGAATATTTTCTATTTGCCCATTCTGCTAATTGCTGGTGACCCAAACTGTCCAAAGCAGCACAGTGGTTTATAGAAAACTGATAATAAAAGGAATTTGGGTCCAAATCTCTTTCAAGAACCTAAGAATGAATCAACCCTATAGGATTTTCCAGTTACAAATGTACAGTTATAAGAGCCATATTTGGCACTACAGCTATCAGTGAAATGGAAATGGAACTGAATAAATTCAGGAGGCACAAATTAGTTAAATGTGAAGTGGATTAAACACCCACAGCACATACTCTTGTTTCACCAGAGCTCTTCAACAAACCTTTATTTCATAAAGGAAATCTTTATGATCAGGTGGAGGTAGAGGAAATTTTGCAAGAATGCAAGAACCAATTGAATATAAACTTCTGTGATAACACATTTTCACTTAAAAGAATAGCCCTGAAGAACAATTCACAACTTTGGGCAGAAGATTTGTTGATCAATCGACAGGAAGTCTGCGGAAGTAGTGGAACAGTGACATCTCAGGATGTGGAGATACAACATATAGATAATAGTTTCAAATGTAAATGTTCAGCAAAGAGCAGCTACTACAGAGGAGATGTAAAAGAATTATGTAGCTAGATAATCCACTCAGAGAAAATCTGTAAAACTTCAATGAGTGAGCCCATTATACAAAGTAGCATCACAAAAGGAGTAGGAGCTGTGCATATTGATCAACATAAAATTATTCCATATCGGGAATTATTTAGCTACGGAGCTCTGGTGGCCTAGTGGCAAGAAGCTGCACCGCAATCCCGAAGGCACGTGGTTCGAATCCACCAGATGCTCTGCTGGAGGAGGGCCAATCTCCTCCTGTGCCAGTCAGATCCAACTCATCAGTAAACAACAAGTGGAAGAATTATTTAGCTATCAGCATACTGAGTAAAAAACTTGCCAAGAACCAAGGCTGAGAATGAGTTCTCAACTGTCTGATTAAGTCAACTGTCACGTTCAATCAACTGAGTATACCAGATAATTTTTCATCTTGGAAGAGAGAGTAACAGACACTTTAAGTGTGGATTTGCTTTCTTCTCTACCTGCTTCCAGTAAATACCACCATATACAGATTTATGGAAAATTTTATTGATATAATTGTGAACTGTGAGTATATTGAGACATAACAATAGTTCTGACCTAGGAACTAATATCACATGAATGAAAGAACATCAGTGAACTCACACCAATGAAGTTCACCTATCTCATCATTTTGCCCCATTACCCAGAAAAAGATGGCTTAAAGAAATGAAATAGTTTACCAACAATTCAGTATGTAAGTTTTCCAATAACACCTGACTAAGCTGAAATTATTCAATGAGATATATATGAAGTGTACATGCTCTGTATCAGTAATCAATATATATATCTCACTTCTCCCATATCGTCCATGCACTGATCTAGAACCCAAAGTATAGGCCTAGTTCTTAATACTACAGTTGCCCTTTAGATCTAAAAATCTATTCACAAAATGTTCACTTCCATAAGTTTTACTTCCCAAGGAAAGAATGCTTCCAAGAAACAACAAACAAAACAGTAGAAAATGCAATGTGATGGTTATCTGGGGCTTCTTAGGCCACCACATCAAAGGCAACAAAAAAAAGTGACTGTGCTAGTTGTGGTAATGGCTTGATTTTGACGATCAAACCGTACTATTGTTAATAAAGTTTGCAGACACTATTTGTAAACAAATTACTCATGTCAGATACAAGAGCTATCTCTTTATAGCTCCATTAGTAAAGTAAGTTATAATGGAAATCTAAAATAATCCAATGAAAGCAGAATTGCTTTTCTTTTCGATACGGGGGTAAATATCAAGAGTAAACTAGAAGCCTTACAGTATTTGCTTCTGGGAAGGAGAAAATGGCAATGGAGTACAGCTGTTTTCTCTCTCTCTCTCTCTCTGTGTGTTTGTGTGTGTGAAATTCTCTTTAAAAATGTATTTTTTAAAAAAAACCAGAAACTACCATATCACAAAAAACCTTTGCAAGGTTAACTTTACATAAAAATTGCAGTTAATCATTTAATCCTGAATAAAATGAAGGGGGAGGGGGGGAAAAGTGAATAGGCAGCCATAAATTAAAAACAAACAAAAAATGCTTGAATTAAATGTGAAACAAACAAAAAAACCTGTTTGATTAAGTGGATTTTCATGTCTAATATCCAGATGCAACATATTTTTTACTTAAGCAACTAATTTTGATACTACAATTCAGATGTAACTTACATGATCCAACTTTTTCTTTTTTACAGATTGATCATCATTAAATTCATCCTCCTCATAGGCTTCTGATGAAGAAGATACTTTTCTTTTCCTGGGTCCACCACCTTTCAAGATAGGGAAATATTCAAATTTCATATGAAATCACAACAATCAATTACATGAGTGCAAAAAAAGGCAAAAATCTGTACTATACCAAAAAATTTGTAGATAATACTCTGGGCTGTACCCCTAGTATTCTTTCCTGTTCATATTATGAACACTCAAAACTGCAACCTGAAGTAAAATTTAGCAGAGAATCCCTCCAGTTTTTTTAAAAAAACAAATCTTAATATTGTATTAGTTCACTATATTATTAAAAATTTTACATCTCCTAATTAACAAGTAGGGAGCATTAGTGCTTAGTGATAAGTTATGCTGCAATATCAAAGGCACAGTTTGAACCCACCAGCTGCTCTGAGAGAGAAAAATGGACAATTTCCTCACATCAAATTTACTGCCTCTGAAAATCTGCTAAAAGGTCATCTATGGGTCAGTTCTGACTCCATGGTACATTACAGCAACTGTCAAATAATCCTACAGAAGATTATTGGGAAGTAAAGATGGGAAAGAGGTTCTCCTCAATGAATAGATATTTAGCAAGGAAAAAAGTTGAGCTCTGTATGTGCATACTACTTGAATAGTATCACCAACACCAAAATTTAATATACTACTATATACTTAATTTTGTATAAGTGTAATTTATACAAAGTATACGTTTTTATAAGAATAACTATTAAACACTTGGAAGTGTAATTTCATTTACTTTTCAAAATAAAATTACAAAGTATGTAATACCTTTTACAATTAAGGAAAGAACAGAAAGCTTAAACAGT
>NW_006400044.1:169122-206905 GCF_000299155.1 Elephantulus edwardii | reverse complement strand
ATATCATAAAATCATCAATTTTCACATACTATCATAAGATCTTCTCCATGGGATTTACTTCCTCTGAAAACTCCCTGGAGGGTCAGATATGGGTCAGTTCTGACTCAACAGCACACATCACAAACTCAAGATCAGAGGAAGACTCATCAACAACTGTTATATAGATGACACAACTTCTCTTGAAGATCAGGATTTTAAATACTTGCTACAAAGGATCAAAGACCTTTGTTACACCTCAACATTAACAAAAACCCTCACCACCCTGCCACAGTAAGTATCATGACAAACGGAAAAAAGATACAAACTGTCAATGCTTCTTCACCTTATTTGGACCCATAATCAACACCCTTGTACCAAGAGTCAGGAAATCAAAGAATGATGTCACGGATCACTCCAGAGTGCTGAAGAGCAAAGATACCAGTCCGAAGACTAAGGTGCACCTAATCCAAATCAATTGCTTGCTATGCATCGCAGAAATTAGGGCAATGATTAAGATGGCAGATAAACTGTTATCTTTTGAGCTGTGGCACTAAAGAAGAGTGAGTATTCCATGGACTGCGAAAAGGACCTACAAATATATCTTGGAAAAGGTGTAGTCAGGGTCCCCCTTGAAGGCAAAGTTAGTGAAACTTTGTCTCATATATTTTGGATCTGTTGTTAGGAGGGGTCATTCCTTGGAAAAGGACACCATGTTTGGAAAGGAGGAGGCTGAGCAAATGAGAAGACCCTCAGCGAGATGGTTTGACACAATGACTACGATAGTGGGCTCGAGGGTGTCAGATATTGAGGAAGGCACAAGATAGGAAGAGTTCAGATTCACTGTTTATAGGGTCTCTAAAAAGTAGCAGTATGAAGATCCAAGATGGCGGCAGAGGCAGAGACAGTGTGGTGAGCTGCGGGAGCAGCGAACCACTTAAAGCAGGGCCATTATGGCCTTCCAGACTTTGGCTTACTGATAATTGAACACTTAAACAGTTGATGATTGGCCCTCAATGAAGATCGAGGCTCAACAACAGGAATTCAAGGCTTCCCAAGGAGAAATGGGTGAGTCTCGTGGCTCCCAACCCCATCCCCTGCAGAGCCCGCGCAGCATCGCACAGCAGCTGCAGCTCCATGAGGCTTCCACAGCTGGAACAAATGGATTCCCTCACCCAGGATGGATGCTGGGCATTGGCCCTCCTCAAGACTGGTTCAGCGAAGCCACCACACTGCCGCAAGGTGGACTCAGTCTGGAGAGAATTCTTGGAGCCAGGATGGCGGTTGTGGGGGAAGCGGGCACCCTCTGGCTGCCCGCACAAGAGGGGCCAAGCACCCGCCAAGCGCCCGTGCAGCGGGGTGGGGGTGGGGGGGCGCGCCCCCAACAGCCGCCTGCGCTGGGGCGGCCACGCGCCCCGCTGGCTACCTGCGTAGGAGGTGGGGGATGGGATGCATGCCTGCTATCTGCAGGTTTGGGTTTCCTTGGACAGGCCAAAGAAGATGATTACCTATGCAATGGATTGCTGAAAGTCACTGTGAGTCTGATGACCTTAACAGTATGCACAAGAGGACTGACATCCTAAATGCACCACATATTTTGTTCTGTTGATAGCTTCTGCCAAAAGATGGTTAGACCTGGGGGGAGTCTGCTCACAATTCTCAGGTTCCCTTTATCATATATAAAGGGGGAGGGCAGTGACACCTATTTCAAAATATAGTATGACCACTTACAGGGGGGTAAAAGTGGCAGTGCTGGAATTGGAAACACTATCCCTGACCACAGAGTCCTCAGTCAAGCGAAGGGACCAGACTGGGGTAGGGGCAATTGGAGGGGGAGTATACCAGCCAGCTCCTGGGCGGGTTTTGCCCTGCTCGGGATGGGCTGCCCTCAGTCCCCGGCTCGGGGTGAGCTGTCGCGGCCCTCAGGATGAGCTCCTCAGTCCCCAGATTGTGCCATCTGACCCCTGGGTGGGGAAGGAGGGGGAAAAAAAAAAGAATGCCTAGGGTATCCAGAGAATGTTACCTAGGCCACCTTCTGCCACCCTCCCCCCCAGGAAACCTGAAAGCAACACCCTCAAAGCCCTTCTATTTGTAACTCACAAGTTTGTTCTCTCTAGGTTTGCTCCCTTTCCTATAGGTAACCTTAACTCTGAGTTTTACTCCAGAATTGACCCTGAACCCAATGCCAGTGACAAAAAGGAAATACAACTGACAGCTAAGGAAGCAAAGGAGGATGGATGGAGCCTCTGGGTTCAACCAGCCATCCCCACTGGACCCACCTGGGAAAACACTTTGTAGTCCAGAGGGGAGCAAATGACAGGAAAATATCTTCTAACAGAGCAAGAAGGCAAGCAGCTGTAACCCAAGACCACCAGTAAGGTGCTAAAGCATCCTCCCTCCCCCCTTTACATCTACGGCCCTGTTCAGCATGAAGAAGCCAGAGAGTCGGCATCCAATTCCCAAATCAATAAGACAGTTGGTTTAATTACTATTGGAAAATGCTTGTCATTCCTCTGTAGCATCTGGTCCCCACTGGACCCTCATTATTTCCTTCATCTGCTCCCCCCACTGACCAAGCTGTGCAGCTCTGCAACTGCATCCTGGCCCATCCTCATCCTTCTGCCCCCAACCTCCTCACCTCCTTGTACCCCCAATATATTTTTCCCAATTAAAAAAAAAATTAGAAAAGTAAAAAAAAAAAAGTGGCAGTCTACTTGAGAGAATTTAACAACATTAGCATGAAATGAAAGAATATGCTCAAATTGCATGATCTTAAGAAGTCATGTTACTTCAGACTTCTCCCCTTGGGGGGGGGGCCGGGGAATAAAGATAGCTGCTAACAAAGAAAACACTTCATGGGATTTTATTCCTTGGTTTGCAGGTTTTGCTGATATTATGCCTTTGAGTCGCCCAAGACTCCTATCGATCCTATGTACAATAGCTCTAAACCCTGCCATATCCTGAGCCAGTCTCACTGTCTCCAACACACTTGCCCTCATTACCACAGTCACTTTGTTACTAGTTCATCCATCTCATCCAGGATCATCCTCTCTTTCTCTGTCCATCCATCCTTCCAAGGTAGATGTCCTTCTCCAAAGACTGGTCCCTTCTGGCAATATGCTCCAAGTATATCAGATAGAGTTTCAAAATCCTTGCTCCAAGGAGCAACTTGGTTTCACCCTTTTCAGGACAATCCTATTTGTTCTTTTGGCAGTCCATGGTATGTTCAATACTCTTCTCCAGCACAAAGGATTCTTCTTCTGTCATCCTTAGTCACTGTCCAGCTCTCTGATGTGTAGCAAATAATGGCAAAGACCATGGCCTGGATCAAGCACCTTAGTCTCCAGAATGATACCGTTGCTCTCCAGCGCTCTAGAGATGCCCCTGGCAGCAGATTTTCCCAATGTAACTAGGTTGGTTTGTTTTTTTTAATTTCCTGACTGCTTGTGCCAAGAGTGCTGAAGATGAAACAACTGAGCAAGTTTAAACTTTTAGTAATCTCAAATCTCTTCTCCATCGATCACAGTGCTGCCAATTGGCACAGGGGTGAGAACTGTTTGGGGTCATGATTTGGAACATTCTTGGCTTCTAGGAATCTTACACACTGGGAATGCTGTCAGGAAGAGCCAGTCCTTAGAATGGGGCAGTATGCCTGAAAAATGGAGGATCAGCAAAGAAAAGCCAGACCATTAACAACAAACGGAATGGAACAGTGACTGAAACACTGCACTTAATTAAGCACAATAGATACTGTGAAGATAGTGCACAATCAAGATTTGATGTGTGTTCACTAAGTCTCCATGAGTCAGAGTGAACCTCTAACAACAACAACAAAAGATAATTGGCTAAACAACATATTTAGTGCTTTAGTATCTGAGGTCTTAAAAACTTGCCAGCAGCCAAAATACAGCAAATGTGTTCTATTTACTTGGAACAAGTGAAAGAGGAGGAGTCAGGAATAAGTGAAAGATAGGGAATATATGGCTAATTGCCTCTATAATAACCAACTGTCTCCTTTACCAAGACACCAAAAAAGCAGGACAGAACATGGCTACCATTACTGAACATTCTGATCAAAGAGTTTATAAAAGAACCCTGAACAGAAAAACTACTTCTCTGAGGATGACTATTAAATTTTAAACCAAAAGTATCTCATGAAGACTTTTAAATTTCAAATAACTTGCCTGGTCTGAGGATTATCAATATGGGAAAAGAGTGATTAGATAGGAAACTTAGGAGGCAATGAGTTTATGTTGGCATGGTAAGACCAACCAGAAAAGGAGAGTGAGAATCTGCTCAACCCAAAAATAATATCAGTATCCCTGAACTTTACATGTAGAAACTGCTGAACTGACAAAGGATTTGCTATGCATATTCTCAAGAATAAAAAAATAGTAAAAAAAGCTGTTCTATATGTTTGTCTTGTGTATATGTACATATTTCGTTCTTAATGTTATTAATAAGTTATATATTAAAAATAAAAGAAATTATACATTATAATTTCCTTTTCAGTATATTAAAAGTTAGATATATATGTTTCTGGTGGCCTAGTGGTAAGGAGCTGCGCTGCTATCCCAAAGACACAGAGTTTGAATCCAACAGCTGCTTCCTAGGTAACTAACTTACTACCTCTGAAAACCTTGAAGATCAGCTATTAAATCAGTTAAGAAGGTATTAAGAAGGTACATAACAACAGCTTAACAAGGCAAATTACCAATATAAATTCATAAGTAAATGTAGGAGAAAATTAAAATCTTAAATCTTCATTCAAAAGCTTCCATAAGAGCATAAACTGCTTAGCTATTCTCATCTAAACTGAGGTTTGTAATTAATGATTTTAATTTATTTAAGAGAACAAGTTAAAATTCTATATTAATCAACATTTCTGTCTATTTCATAAATGTTCATCCTTTACTGGGAACAAAAGCCTTTCAAAAAATTCATATCATCGAGTCAGAACTAATCTAGAGCCTACCCTCCAGTGCTGGAGAGAGAATAACAGAATTCTGTAAAACCAACGACCTATTCATTGCAAACACCTTTTATAAGAACCTTCAAAGATGACTATAAATATGAACTTCACTTGATGTCTACACAGGAATCAGATTGACTACATCTGCAGAAGAAACTGCTGAAGAAGCTCAGTAGAACTGTGAAAACTAGGCAAGGTGCTGACTGCGGAAAAGACCATAAACTACTCATATTCAAGTTCAAATGGAAACTAAAGAAAATCAAATCATATCATATCCACAACAACCAAAGTTTGACCTTGAGTTTATCCCACCAGAATTTAAAGATTATCTCAGGAACAGGTTTGAAGCCTTGAGCACTAACGAGCAAAAACCAGATGAGCTGTGGGAGGACATCAAGAATATAATTCACGAAGAATGTAAAATGTCACTGAAAAGATAGAGGAGAAAGAAAAGACTAAGAGGAACGTCAGAAGATAATCTGAATACTGCACTAAAACACCAAGAAGCCAAATCAAAGGGAAGAAATCAAGTTAAGGAGTCGAACAGAATATTGCAAAAGGCAGCATGGGAAGACAAAAAGTAAAGTATTGTAATTAAATGTGCAAGAGCTGTAGCTGAAAACCAACTTGCTTGACATTTCTCAAGCTGAAGGAACTGAAAAACAAATTCAAGCCTAAATGGTAATACTTAAGGATGCTGAAGCCAGGAAGCATCAAAAGAAGATGGAGGGAGCTCAGGTGGCCTAGTGGCAACAAGCTGCAACTACAGTCCCAGAGGTGCACGGTTCGAATCCACCAGATGCTCTGCCGGGGAAGGAGGGGCAATCTCCTCCTGTACCAGTCAGATCTGATTTGACGGTACACGCACACACACACACAAAAAAAAAAAAAAGATGGAAGGAGTATATAGAGTCACTACACCAAAAAGAATTGGCTGACACAAAATTTTATGAAACAACATATGATCAAGAAACTATGGTGATGACGGAGGAAGTTCAAGTTGCTCTGAAGAAACTGGCAAAAAATAAGGCCCTAGGAACTGATGGACCACCAAGTGACATATTTCAACAAACAGATGTTGCCCTTAACATGTTCACCAGGTTATGCCAAGAAATCTGGAGGACAAGAACCTGACCAAATGACATATTTATTTCCAATTTAAAAAAAGAGTTGACCCCAAAATGTGTGGAAATTATAGAACGATATCATTAATAGCATACATAAACAGAATCTTGTTCAATATTATCCAGAATCAATTGGAACAGTCTATCAGCAGAGAACTGCCAGATGTGCAGGCTGGATTTAGAAAAGGTGGTGGCACTAGGGACATCATAGCCAATATCTTGGCTAAAAGCAGAGAATACCAGAGGAATGTCTGTATCTGTATTGCATTGACTTTGCAAAGGAATTTGACTGTGTGGATCAAAACAAACTGCGGCTACCCTTGAGGAGAAATGGGGATTCTAGAATACTTAAATGTGCTCATGCAAAACCTATACCTGGACCAGGAAGCAGTACTCAGAACAGAGCAAGGACACTATATGGTCCAGGATCAGGAAAGGTGTGCATCAGAGATGCTTATCTCCATACATTTTCTATCTATATGTGGAACAGATCTTTCAGGAGGTTGGACTTTATGAGGAGGAAATGACATTCCTCATCAAATTCCATCAGGATTTGAGGAAGACTCATGAATAACCTGTTATGCAGGTGACACAACCTTGTTTGCTGAAAACTGAAAAGATCATGAGGCATTTGCTGCAGAAGGTCAAGGACTGTAGCCTTCATATGGATTGAAGCTCAACAGCAAGAAAACAAAGATTATCACCACTGGGTCAATTGGCACCTTCATGATAGATGGAGAAGAGACTGAGATTGTTAACTTCACCTTGCTTAGTTCCAGAATCAACATTCTCAGCACCACCATTCAGGAAATTAAAAGATGAACTGCATTGGAAAAGTCTGCTGTGAGGGACCTCTTTAGAGTACTGAAGAGCAACAATGTTAGTCTAGAGACTAAGACATGTCTGATCCAGGCCAGTCTTTGCATTACTTGCTATGCATCAGAGAGCTGAACAATGACTAAGGATGATGGAAGAATTGATGCCTTTAAGTTGTGGGGCTGAAGCAGAGTGTTGAACACACCCTGGACTGCCAGAAGAAGAAGCAGGTCTGTCTAGGAGAAGGTGAAATCATCCTGCTCCCTGGAAGCAAGGATTCTAAGGCTCTGTATCATATACTTTAGGCATGTGGCCAGGACGGATCAGTCCTTGGACAGGAACATCATACTTGAAATGTGGAGGGATAGTGCAGGAAAGGAAGACCCAGGATGAGATGGATTGAGTCAGTGACTGGAAAAATGTGGTTTAAGTCTATTGGAGACTATGAGATTGGCTCAGGATAGGGCAAGTTTCAGAGCTAATATACATAGGGTCACTGAGTCCCAGGCAAAGAGATGGGATGGAACGTAACAACAACAACAACAACAACAAGAAGTTACTTGGGAAGAGACTGCCCTTCTTTCTCCTCTCTAGAGCTATTGGTGGATTTAAAAAACTAGAGGCAACACCTCTGGGTTAGTAGTTTAACTATCAGTTCCTGAACATAATCAGAGCTTCCTTTTGGGGGGGATTCTCTACTTCCAATTTTAGGAGGAAAAACACAAATTCAGGCTGAAATTTAAACAATAAATAAAAAGAAAATTCAGTCTAAATTTACTATTGAAACTTTTTAAAAAAAAATATAAAGTGGTAAGAATAAAAAAATACCCAAAAAAGGGGGAAATAAAACCCCTCAATTATTAAATTCAGGCAAAATAAAAACATTATCTTTTAGAAGAGCTCTGGTGGCCTAGTGCCCAAAAGCATGTGTTTTGAAACCGCATCCACTCTGCGAAAGGAGAAGCAATCTCCTCTCTTGCAGATCAAATGCCTCTGTAGGGGAGCATTTAAATGCCCACTGAAAGGTCACCTATGGGTCAATTCTCACTCAATGGTACATAACAACAACAAACAAAGACTTTTAAAAGTATTAAAATGACCAGTTCTAGTAAGACATGACTGGTGGAAGTGCCCAAGCCCCATATACCTATTATAAGAAGTCTTATCCTGGAAATTATTCTAAAATACCCAAAGAAGTTTGTCCTAATGTTACAGAAGATTGAAGTTTATTTACCTTGGTAACACAAGCTTATAACTCCATACATTATCTAAAGATGGATTATACTTTAATTAAAGATAAAGATGCAACTCTTACTCATTCTAAGATGTTGCATGTTAATTTTAAAAATAAAATCCAGTGTCTTCCTTCCTTGTCATCTGCCAAATAACTAAATTATTAAGGCAAAAATTAGTAAGACCCCTGTGCTGCAGTGGTTAAAGCATTAGACAAAAAACGTGTGCAGTTCAAACCTATTAACCACTCTGAAAGACAAAGAAGTGGCAACCTGGTCCTATAAACATTTAAATTTAAAGCCTTGGATATGCTTACCAGGCAGTTCTACTTTGCCAGTAAGGGTCAGAGTGACTGAGAATCTACTGTAAAAGGGGGGAAAGATAGAGTCCACTTGCATATTATAATGCAAGGATGGGAAGGGAAAAAACTCATCTGATGTTCAAGTCTTATTAGGATTGTAAGTCCAAGGTGGTTTTATCCATTTTGTTTATTCTGTAGCATCAGTACCTAAAGTAGCATCTGGCCTCTAATATAGGAGGTACACAAGAAAGAGCTTTTAAAATTACTAAATAAGCTGATTTGTATTAATTACTCATTTTTTTTCAAGAGAAAAAATATCTAGGCCATATTGTGGAAGAAAATTATTTTAGAAACTTGTTTTCAATGGAAAGACTATGAACTATTAAGACAAAGTGAGACTAAGAAAGAATAAATTCGCCAAACTCTTTTCTAATTCAAACCAAGTATTAAATGTATCTATCATTTGTTTGGGAATTTTAAAGTAAGCATGTTTATTATTGTTATGTGCTGTTGAATCAGTTTCTATTTTCTATTTTAGTCAGATGTCACCAAGTTAACTACTCACAGCAACCCTATGAACAACAGATCTGAACCTTCCTGTATGCTGTATCTATCATCTTTATAATATCTCATGGGCTCAAGTACATTGTTACAAAAGCCATGTCAATCTATTTTGTTGAGTCTTCCTCTCTTTCCTGAAATGAAATGTCTTTCAAGGACTTGTCCCTCTTAACAATATGTCCAAAGCATGAGAAACAGTTTCAATATCCTTGCTTCTGAAAAGAACCTTCCTCCCAGAGAGACTTGTTCTTTTGGCAATCCATAGGATATTCAGTACTCTTCTTCAACACCACAGTTCAAGGGCATCAATTATCCTGAGTTATTGTCCAGGTTACAGGTATACAGATGGCAAGTGAAAATACCATGGCTTGTATCAGGTGTTACCTTAGTCTTTAACTTTACATCCTTGCACTCAAGCATTCTGAAGAGGTCCTTGACAGCCAATGTGACACATCTTTTGAATTCTTGACTGCTATTATCGTGAATATGATGAGTATTGATCATTATGTTACTGTAGCTAGGTGCTGCTGAATCGAGTACTACTAAAACATACGACCCTATGAACAGATCTCAACACGGCCCTATCTTGTGCCATCCTCATCATCTCTGACACACTTGTGCCCCCTGTTGCAGTCACTTTTGCCAATCTACCACCTTGAGGGTCGTCTTCTGTTTCGTGGACCTTCTACCTTTCCAAGTATGATGTCCCTTTCCAAAGAATATAGTATCTCATAGCAATATTCCCCAAATATGTGATAAAGCATTGACTGTGGATCCAAAAAAAACCCAAAAACTGTTGGCAATTTTGATCTTTTCACCACCTATTATGATGCTGTCTATTGGTGCCATGGAAAAGATTTCTGTTTTCTTGATGCTGAGATGTAATTAATTTTGAACACTGTACTCGTTGATCTTTTTACTTTTCACAAATAAGGTTGTGTCACATGTACAAGGTAGGTTCCTCCAACCTGAAGTCAGTCTTCTTCACACAGTACAGCTTCTTGAATTATTTGTTCAGCATACAGATTGAATAGGTATGTAGAAAGGATATAACTATGAGAATATCTTTCCTGGTTGTAAACAATTAATTGTTCTCTCTTTCTGTTCAGATAACTGCTTCCTGGTCCATGTACAGGTTTCAAAACAGAGCAATTAAGTGTTCTAGGATTTATGTTCCTGTCAATGTTATCCATAATTTATTATGATCCAGAGCCAAGCGCTTCTGCATAGCCAATCAATACAAGTAAACACGCCGCTAGTATCACACGGTTCTTACTGATACCTAAATGTGAATATTTACTAGGTAATTACTATGGTACATACTATAATAAGAAATTAACATTAACTGTATCCCTTCATTTTCATAATAATCTATGATGCCAGTTCTATAATTATACTATTTTTTGGCTAAGAAAATAAATGCAAAAGAGTTGGGCAACATTGACAAAAGGCATTTGTTGACAGGGACAAGAGAGCAACTTTAAAAAAAAAAAATCTTCACAATTTATGTAGACAAAATCTACACAGTATAATAACTGTTCCATTGTTCAAATGTGAGGGTAAAGGAGATGAGGTAGAAAATGAAAATGATGAGTGTTTAAGAAAATATATTGCTTCTATCTATACTTTTTGAAAAAAGGCTAAGAAAAGGAATTGACTCAAATATTGCTGACAAGAAAACAGTAAGGCATAACTGTTTAAAAAGTAACATAGAAATACAGATTAAAAATAACTGTGAGATATCATCTCACCCCAGTCAGAATAGCAAAATTTAACAGAACAGCAAGCAACAAATGCTGGCGAGGTTGTGGAGAAACTGGGACCCATATTTACTGTTGGTGGAAGTATAAAATGGTCTACCACTGTGGAAAATGGTGTGGCGTTTTCTCAAAAAATTGCAAATAGAGATACCATTTGACCCAGCAATTCCACTACTGGGAAGATACCCTACAGAGACCATAACAGACATCCAAGCAGATATATGTACACCCATATTTATTGCGGATTTGTTCACAATAGCAAGGAGTTGAAAACAACCCAAGTGCCTCTTAAAAAACAAATGTATAGAGAAGCTATGATATACTCACATAATGGAATACTATGCTGCACTGAAAAACAAGGAACTCATGCAATATTATTCAAAATGGGTGACCCTGGAGGACATTATGCTGAGTGAAGTATCTCAGTCACAAAAGGACAAATACTACACGGTGCCACTGTCATAGAAAGGGACTGACCTCAGGGTTGGGGTAAGACTGAGAAAAACGGGATAAATTATGTATATTGCATTGAAACAGATAAGGGAGTGAACAATTTAAAAGTGATATATGATAGAGTATTATGGTTATCATAATAATCCAGAATTAAGATTGCACAGTGGAGTGTTCTAGGGGCAGGGGTGTGCGGAGGGATTATATACCAATAAAAGAATTTTTCTTTTACTTCTCAAAGAGCAAACTTGGGGGGGTGGGATTGGCAGGGAGAAAAGTGCAACAATGAATAAATGGAAATTCAAAATCTCTGTAAAAGTTCATTAAAATTAATAAAATAAAATTTAAAAAAAGAAATACAGATTAAAATTAAAATGTGCCTATTTTTATCCAGGACATTTTTAATTTGCTACTTACAGCAAAGAAATAATAAAGATTTATTAAAAAGGAGACAACTTTATTATTTCTGTAGACTATCCTGAAGGAGCCATGGTAGCAAAGTAGTTAAGCACTCAGATACTAATCAAAAGGTTGGTATCTTATACCTACCTGCCAACCAATACAGCAAAGTTGTAGTAATCTGCTTCTTATAAAGATTACAGTCTTAGAAACCCTATGGAGCAATTCTGCTCCATCCTAAAGTCAGTAGAATCCAATCTGGTCAGAAAACAATGGGGCTCTAAGGGTGGTAACTTTCATAATAGACTAACAAAATAATAAAAACATAAATGTGAATAGGGAAATAATAAATCATGGTTAGTCACAGAGGAAAGTTAAGAGAATTTCATTTTGTTCTTTTTTAAAATAAATCTAAGGTTATGGTGATAAGGACAATTTTTGAATGATTTTTTTAAGACACAAAGCAACACTAGTAAAAGTCTGAACTGTATAGGGGGGAGGTATATGCTATACTAGTGTATGCAAATTTAACAAAAAGTTGACAATGATATAAATTTAAGAGTGATTAAGGGAAAATAAGCTGGTTTTTAATCCTTACTAAAAATGTTTTTAATTAGTGGGGCTATATGTGAATTTTGTTCATTACATCTTTGGGTATGCTCAATTAAAAAAAAAAAAAGCCAAAGCATTATTTACACACAAGAAAAAAAAATTTTAAAACTTTGGAGTTGATTTTATATTGTAAGCTCTCTGAAATGTATTTATTTTTGTATTCTATGCCAGAACAGAGTATGAAGGTACACTAATTATTGAAATGCTGATGAGAACATTCCACAAGACATTAGTTTCTACAGATTCAGATTTGCAGATTTCTCAATAAAACCACAATATAGTAAGAATGGCTATTAGGGAAGAAAATATACTTTCTAAAGCTTCAATTTCATAAAACTGATCTTTAAATTTAAGCAAAATTACAAATGAGAAAATAGCTTTGTTGCTCTTCTGGGGGGAAAAAATTCAGCTGAGATAATCTGGTATCCAAATAGATGCCAAGATCTTATGTAAAAAAATTAAATCTACTTAAGCGTCAGTTTCTTTAACTACAAGAACAGAATGAAATAAATCTGTTAAGAATTCATGAATGTTCTTGGTAAATTATAGAGCAACATTTAAAAAATAAGAAAATTGACACTATTATTATTATTATATACATCAACCTGATTAAGACTAGGCATACCTGAATCACCAAACATCAGCAAGGCAGCAGCAATTGCTCCATCCATGGTGCTTGTTGATTCAATCAGCTATCAAAGAAAGAAGACTATTTCAAATATAATTCCTGAAACACTATTTCATGAAGGTGAAAGTTATTATAGTATGTAAGAATGAATAAATATGTACAAAGTAAAGAAAAAGTATGTATATAAGATGGGGAAAATGTGTAAAAGTTTTAAAAAACATCATAACAAAATACATGCAACATATTCAAAATTTCTACTGCTACTTTAATTGTAGGGTTTAAAAAAAAATTCCCTAGGTATAGGCCACATATGATAGAAAAAAGATAAAAAGAGAGGAGAGGAAAGAGACAATTTCTATTTTGAGGGGAATAACAAAATTGTCTTCATCTTTTATTTAGTATTTCTCAACATGAGTGAGACAAAAGGTCTTTCTCTTTTACACTGTTTCTAATGTGTTTAAATTTTTTAAATAGTATATTCATCATTAGTTACATAATTACATTTCAATGCATAGCTTTTAGACCATCTGTAAAGATTCTGGACTTCAGAAAAAACCAAACATCTCAAATTTTTCTCAATTTTCCAATATTTGTAATGATTTCATTATTATAAGAATAACTTACTTTTAAAAAAGTCAATTCTAAAGAAAAGCTTTTTAAAAGTTAATGTGACAAATATTACTGCTGTTATCAAAGTTGTGGCTGTTGATTCTAACTTATCGTGACCCTATAAATTATATAGATCAGAACTGTCTCATAATTTCTGATATTATATAAAAGCTTACAGAATCAGACTATCCTTTCTCCCATGAACAACTGTTAGGTTCAAACTACTGATCTTTTGGTCAACAGCTGAGTGCTTAACCACTGTGCTATCAAAGAACACACTATTATCAAGGTGTTAAATATATTGATTATCAAAATTAAATCATTCAGAGTATCTATCAAGTAACATGCAGGAAACCTTACATAGCCATATCCAGCTACAGCTAAGCAGCAGCCAGTCTTATTAGGTATGGTGATGTCAGTGTCCACCACTTCAAAATTACCTAAACCATATCTTTCTTTCCTAAGCTTCAGATTGGGGAGAGCATTTGAGATTGGGACATGGGAAGTTTGCTGTTGGGGCTTCCTGCTTGTATTGATTTAAAAAAAAAATGTAAATAAGTTAACCTACAATTAAACGTTATCTCAAAATTCTTTGAATCAGTAAGTAGCAGAATTAGGAGTAAACTATTTTCTTGGTTGGCGGTGGAATACTACAAACTATCCACTAAATCATCTTATTCTTTACAAATATATTTTCTATCTGATATTTCATCAAAAATGCAATTTTACTTGCATTTATAACAATAAATCATCTATAATAAATCAAATACCATATATTCCAATTACAGCAGTTTATTTTATTTCTGTAGAGAAATAAATGTATCTTAACAAGACTTGGATAAAACAAGCTGAAGTTCCTCTCATTTCAAAAACTGATATAAGCGACTGAGGCTCAAATTACTTTACAGGTGAGCTAATGTGTTAAGATCCTCACCAAGAAATTTTCTGACATTTACCTTTATTATTATATAATAATGAATACTTATCTTCAATATAACTGTAGGAAAAATTATTATCCACCAACAAGAGCATAAATAGATCAGTACAGCCACAATAATCAATTACTGCAAAACGGCATAACCTTAAGTAAATCGTTGTCACTTCTTTGTGGAAAAAGTTCCTTCAAGGTTTGAAGTTTAGCATCTTTAAGATCTTCCAACTCTGAAAGGTCTTCCAATTCTTCAGTGTCATTATTTCTACCTGTCCTGGTGGGATGGCCTTGGGAATCTTCATCTTCGGATGGCTCAGAACTAAAATATTTCCAGAAGAGAAATCCAACATTTAAAATGTACTATAGTAGTTCTGTCTATATATGTATATGAAATAGAGTGTCTTGCGTTCCTGTCAACATTATCAACATTAAATGCAATCTATACTTTTCAAAAGAATAAAAGATGGATTTTTTTCATTTCAGTATGGTTATGTATTTAAATCTAAATTCCTAAAGTCAGAATATATTATAAATTTCCCAAATTTCTTAGCTTGGAGAGACAACATAGCTAGATAGGTAAGGGAACTACAAGAGTTTTAGTGGGTTGTTTTTTAAGATAATCACATTTATTGTATGCCTATCTTCTCTTTTATACTCTTCTTTCATCTATGCTCTGCTTATCAATGAGCATGATTATAGAACATCTAGGAAATTGCAGAACTTACATTGCTACAAAGTGAAACAATTATCATAGCCTATGTAGTTGACCAGAATTTTAAGTATTAACTGGAATAATCTGGTTCAGTATCACAAAAACTGCTTGGGACAGAACTTTTCCTCAGCAAGCAAAACATTTTATTTTGTGACTTTATTTTCAAACAACTTTCAATATCATTTTATTTTACACTGTTTATATTCTACACTGAAAAACCAAATTTTGTACCAAATGTTATTCATTTATTCCTCAGACACAGTAAAAGCAAGTATCTTCTTTTTCACTATCTATTCATCAAATATCTGAAGAAAATTATTTCCCCTTCCAGTTTATCCAGACTTTCATAACTGACAGATTAATTTCTGAAATCTT
This sequence comes from Elephantulus edwardii, assembly GCF_000299155.1. Lineage (NCBI taxonomy): Eukaryota > Metazoa > Chordata > Mammalia > Macroscelidea > Macroscelididae > Elephantulus > Elephantulus edwardii. The sequence continues at coordinate 191,446 of NW_006400044.1, read as the reverse complement.
ACCCTACTATGCTACTTTTTTAAAAAAAGATTCACTCCCATCAAGTTGATTCTGACTCATGTTGAACCTTCATTAGGTTTCCAAAGGTAGCCAATATTAACAGGGAGAGACTGTACTTGTCTCTTGGAGCCACGAGTGAATGTAAATTATCAGAGATAAGCAGCCTTTTGGCTACCAGCACAATACATTAAGCAGTATGCCACCAGAGCTTTTTACCAAAAATATGAAAGTTATTTTAAGTTAGAAGCCCACTGCCTTTAAGTTCATTCAGACGCACAGCGACCAGAATTCTTTATTATAAATTCCTGTTCCACATTACTACTTTGAAAAGTCCTTAACTTTTCTTGTTGTAACAACCTTAACCCCATTATCAATCTTGGAAACTTTCCTAGAACAAACTCTGCATGCTTCTTGATAGAGCAGTTAAAAGTTTCTTGGTATAGAATGTTGGCTACGAATCTTACCCTGGCTTAAAGAAAATACAAATGATAGGGCAATAAGCATAAGAAAAAGTAAAAAAAGTGTATTGTAAAAATAAACCAATTTCTTCAGTAAGTCAAAGCTCTTGGAAACACTGAGTGAGGGAGCAAAACGGGAATATATTGTTTTAGATTAAAAGTCAACTAAGAGTCATAATATCCAAATGTAATGAATAATCTTTCTTTGCATCTCAATTTGAAAAACCATCTTTAAAACAAATGTAATCTAAAAAAAAAAAAAATTTACAAAATCCAAACAAATGCAATCTGAGTATGAACTGGAAAGATATTAAGAGAATGTTCATGGATAATAACACTGAGACTATTTTGGAAGGAGGGAGCATACAAATCAAGGGGAGAAATATTGATATGTCTATAACTTATCTTTCAAAATTATAATAAAAATGTTCCTCATCTCTAAATGTCTTCGAAGGGTGTCACCAACTGCCACAGTCGCTCACTAACTAACCCTGGATGAGATGGACTGACATAGTGACTATGGCAATGGGATCAGGCATGTCACGGACAGCATAGGACAAGGTTCATAGCCTTTGTTCATTGGGTCACTAGGAGTCATACTCAACTGGATGGCACAAAACAAAAATCACCACCCTTAGCAGCACTGGGTAACCACTAACATTTCAATAGGGACAGCATATTAAACAGTTCTGTACCAATGTAAATGGGTAATTTCTAAATAAATTTTAAGTACTACCCTACAAAAAAGAATCTATGTCCTTATGTTCAGGAAGTAAAATAGTAGAGGCAATGCCATTATTACTTATGAAAACAAAGATAAAATAATTGTGGTGAAACGTTACTAAAAAGTGATATTTAAAGTGATAGTAATTGAAAAGGACTGTGCAAGGTGACTGTGCAAAACTTCTGTAATTTTTTTATTAAAAATACCAAAATTATATCAATCCTGTCAAAGGATTAACTATACACAATCTTAGTACTAAAGAGCAATGATGTCAGTCTGGAGCCTAAGATGTGCTGGATCCAGGCCATAGTCTTTGCAATTACTAGCTATACATCAGAAAGCTGAACAATGACTAGGGATGACAGAAGAATTGATGTCTTTGAGCCATGGTATGCGAACAGATTTGTCCTGGAGACAGTTTAACCAAGCTGCTCCTTGGAGGCAAGGATTCTGAAGCTTCTCTGACATACCTTGGACATGTTACAAGGGACATCATGCTTAGGAGGGTGGAAGGACAGCACAAGAGAAGACGACCCTTGATGAGATAGATTGATTCAGTAACTGGGGTAATGGGGGTAGGTATGTCAGAGGCAGTAAGATTTGCACAGGATAGAGCAGGATTCAGGGCTGTTGTACATAGATAGGTTCACTAGGAGTAACAAACAGTTCAATGGCACATATCAACATACAAAATCTATTTTTCATTTAGAGTCAATTGCAGAGTAAGACATGTTTGTGATGGTATAAGTGCCCATCAAAATTGATCTTAAGAGGTCATCTTAACAGGCAACATCAATAACTGGCAAGCTTACTTTTATTTTCTTCTTACCTAAATGACTGCTCCTTCTTAGAAATTTCTACAAGTTTCTTCACATCTCTTTGATCCTCAAACCCAAAGTTCTGTTTGGCTACGTCCCTCAAGCAAGATCTCTTTTCTGGCTGTAATTAGCTATCCTTGGTGATATTATATAATTATATGGGTTTAAAAGGCAGCCAGGAAAACAAAAGATGCGTTGCACTGGGAAAGTCGGCTAGTCAGGGACGTCTCCAGACTACTGAAGAGCAACAATGTCAGTCTGGAGTCTAAGGTGTGCCTGATCCAGGCCATGGTCTTCACAATTACTTGCTATGCATCAGAAAGCTGAACAATGACTAAGGATGACAGAGGGAGAATTGATGCCTCTGAGCTGTGGTGCTGGAAAAGAGTATTGATTATATCATGGACTGCTAGGAGAACAGATAAATTCGTCCTGGAAAGGGTGAAACCAGGTTGCTTCTTGTAGGCAAGGCTTCTGAAGCTCCGTTCGTCACAATCTGGGCATGTTACAAGAGAGACCAGTCCTTGGAGAGGGAAATCATGTTTCAGAGGGTGGAAGGACAGTGTAAGAGAGGAAGACCCTCAATGAGATGGACTGACTCAGTGACTGGAGTAAGGGGTTAGGTGTGTCAGAGACAATAAGTTTGGCTCAGGATAGAGCTGGGTTCAGAGCTGTTGTACACAGGGTCACTAGGAGTCACAAGTGATTCAACTGCACAAAAAACCAACAAGAACAACATGGCTTTAAACAGCAAATCTAATCATGGAAGACTTAGAAATTTAGATGTGCAATATAGACTTCTTCCCAGAACAAAATTTATATTTGTCATGATAACTTTGATGTCTAAGAGCTTTAATAATCACAGTATGTTAAAACGGAATTAGTGATGTTGTCTTCTAATGGTATTCCACCATCCATACTCAAAACCATTCTCCCCACTTGAGCAATGATAACTCTATCTTTCTAATTGCTTAGGCCAAAAATTTAACAGTATTATGTCCCTTACCACTGTAATCTCAGGTTCTTTATTCCAAATCATTTGCCTCCTAGCTGCCTAAAGAATATGACTCAGGGTAACTAAGAGGGTTATTCCTAATTCCTAGAATACTCTTTGCCCAAATAAACAGTTCAATTTATTACCTTCAATAAAATGTTCAAACAACATCTTTTCAATCCAGTTTTTCCCAACTATGCTCTTTAGATACTATGTTCCCATCAAAGCCCTAAAGGATCTTTCAAAAAACATTCAACCTTTGACCTATCACATGTTTTGTTTATTATCTATCAGAATTGAATATAAACATGCCCTGAGGGAAAGGATTAGAGCGGGTTTATTCCTAGTTAAAATGTAGTTTCTCTTTCTTAGAACACACCTGATAAACATAAAATAACTTGACTCATGAACTGAAGAAAAGAGTAGTCATAAATCACCAATTTATCTGCTAGTTTAAATTATTTCATTTTCTACAAAGGGTAAAACTAAATTACTAGTCTCATTAAACTTTGTACTGAAAATGACAATTACTCAGAAAAAAAACCCCCCAACACTTCATATGGTTTCATTAGAGTAATTTCCCAGAGAAAAATAACAATGTCATTACCAAAATACTAGCAAAAATTAGGTAAAATTCCTTTTGGACAATCTCTCAAAAAAGCAGAGAATTAATTTGGTACTTAGCAACTTACACTATAATCACTGTATCTTTGCTGAATTTCTTCTCTTGAACAGAACTGGAGCAATTTGGGGACACAACGTCTTCATTATCAGAAGACAAATCAATATACTGTATTCCTCTTTGAGTTGTGAAATAGGATCTATTTGCTTTTCTCTCATTTTCTGGAGAGTCTGGAACACTAGAATCTTCTGCAAAAGAAAAAGAAAGGTTAAAAAGTATTTTGAACAGCATCTGAAATAAAACTAAATTTGGTTTTAGCAATTACAGGTGTATCCTAAAAAATACAACCTTTTTTTCTTAGTTTATTTCTAGTTTCTGAAACCAGAAATTTATTTTTAAAAGGTATATAAATAGCCAATCGGGATGGTTATTAGATGATTTTCTATTACACTTGACTACTAAGACCTTAATAAATATGCAAAATACAAGGAGATTGTATTTTTATATTCTTCTACTCCTTTTCTTTCAGTACTTTTATTTCCTTGTACTCAGTTCTTATCCAAGAAAACAAGGACTCTAGAGTCCAAAATGAGCTCTGGTGGCTTAGTGAGAAGGAGCTGAGCTGTCAATCCAAAAGAAGGTGATTCAAATCCAGCAGCTGTTATGCAGGACAAAGATGGGCATTCTCCTGCCACGTGACTTACTGCCTCTGAAAAACTCTTGGAGGGTTAGTTTGAGTTGGTTCTCATTCAACAGTATATAACATCAGAGGTCAAAGATTTGGATCTCAGTTTTATGTTTTACTACACAGCATCTCTAAGCCTCAAGTGCCTAGCATTTAATACAAAGGTGTTAGTAAATATAGCACCAAGGTGCATATAAAATGGCTGATTCTTGGGACATAGATCATTGGGCTATCTTTTGGTAGCTTTTGGTTAGCAATAGAGGGTTTAACTGGTATACTACCCAAATTTGAAAACAACAACCACCAAAAAAACCCACCAAAACCAACCAACACCTTACTGACTCATAGCTGATCCTCCAGCAGGGTTTTTCAAGGCAGTAAATAGCAAAGGAATTGGTCACCTTTCTCCTGAGGCACCAATGATGGATTCAAACAACCAGAGGCCTGAGTTAGCAATGCATCTCCCTAAAGACCAGTCCAGCACTTCTCCCAATCCATTATGAAAGGATGTGTAAATCCTCAAACAAGTGGCGTTCCTACAAGCTGACAAATAGAAGGCAAGACAAACTGATAAGGGAAAGATCTTCTTAACTGTTTTAGAATCAGTTCAGACAACTCATATTCAGTCTCTTTAAAAGTATGCAAGTCAAGATGTTTCCTCATGAACTTTAGAGCCTTTCTTTTGAATGTGATCATGAAGGAAGCCCCTACCCTACCAGTTTTCTAGAAGGAATTTACCACAACTTCAGACTGCCTGTCATAAAGATACTAGAAAATTAGCAATTTTAATTTCTACTTAACTGTGTAGCAGGTAAGTTTCTTTTTATCTTAAGAAATTCTTTAGCAAATTGCCTGAGATAGACCACATTTCCAGGAATATCTCTTAATAAAATTTTTCTCCTCTTTTATGAAGAGGTTTTTCTGGGTTGGGAGTAATACTATTTTTAGTAACTTTTCCTCAACACTAGCAAGTGATAAATAGAAAACTATTTAATATGAGATGGAGAAAGGACTGTAATACATCTGAGCAGGATAAGGACTGTAATAATCTAGAGGAGAATTTCTCAAAATCTGGCTATCTTTGTAGCATTAAAAATTAAGTACTCAACCAGATGCTCTGCTGGAGAAGGAGGGGGCAATCTCCTCCTGTACCAGTTAGATCTGATTTGATGGTACACGTAAAAATAATACAATAATAAAAAAGAAATTAAGTACTCAAGTGTTATAGGTTCTATCTTTTGAGAGTTAGCATTTTAGAAAACAATAACTAATTTTACTTCTTGTTTTTTGCCGTTGAGTTACTTGCAACTCATAGTGACCCTATGTCCAAGAGTCCTAAACCCTGCTCTATCCTGTGCCAACTTTATTGCCTCCAACACACCTATCCTTATTGCCCCAGAATGAATCAATCCATCTCATCAAGGACCTTCCTCTCGTGCGCTGTTCCGCCACCTTCCCAAGCATAATATCCCTTTTCCAAGGACTGGTCCCTTCTTGTAAAATGTCCAAAGATAACAAAGCTTCAGAATCCTTGACTCCAAGGAGCAGCCCAGTTTCACCTTCTCTAGGACGAACCTATTTGTTCTCCTAGCAGTCCATGATATATTAACTCTTTTCCAGCACCACAGCTCAAAGGCATCAATTCTCTTTCAATCAACTCTAGTCACTGTCCAGCTCTCTGATGCATAGCAAGCAATTGGTAAGACGATGGCCTGGATCAAGCACACCTTAGTTTCCAGAATGACACTGTTGCTCTTCAGTACTCTGAAGAGGTCCCTGACACCAAACTTTGCTAATGCAATTCATCTCTTGAGTTCCTGGCTGTTGGTACCAAGAGTGTGATTGTGGAGCCAAGGAAACTAAAACTGTCAACAATCTCAATCTCTTCACCATCCATAATGATGCTGCCAATTGGCCCAGTGGTGAGAATCTTTGTTTTCTTGATACTGAGCCTCAATCCATATTGAAGGCTGCAATCCTTGACCTTCTGTAGCAAGCGTTTCAGGTCCTCCTCAGTTTCAGCAAGCAGGGTTGTGTCATCTGCATAATGCAGATTGCTGATAGATCTTCCACCAATCCTGATGCCACATTCATCCTCAGACAGCTGAGCCTCCCATATGATCTGTTCAGCATACAGACTGAAGAGGTATGGAGATAGAATACATCCCTGGCAGACACCATGCCCAATTTAGAAATATGCAATGTCTTCTTGCTCTGTTCTGATGAATGCCTCCTGGTTCAAGTATAGGTTTCGCATAGCACAATCAGATGATCTGAGATTCCCATTCTTCTCAGAGTCAGCCACAGATTGTTGTGCATTGCCATGAAAAAGAACTTTATTTACTTTCCCTAAAATTAGTAAAATTAGCAATTTTACATTTGTGAAAAATCTCTGCTTAACAGAAGATAGCTAAATTCTTCTGTGTTTAATCTGCTATAGTAAACTGCTTTAAGTGTATGGAGAAAATCATGCCTTAGAGACCTACAGTCAGAGAGGAGTAGTTTTATAATCCAAATTTGGTAGGTCATGGTTTCTTAAATTTACAATCTAAAATCATATAAATAAACTTTTCACACTCATATTCTGAAATCCTCTGGTCTATATTGCATTTCACTGGACTTTTAACTTCTATAACACTGTAAATTGGTCATTTGGAAAAGTGCTGGCTTACTCAGTAATGGTTATCTTCCAAATAGCTTTTGATATTAATGTGTCCTGGTTGCCTAGTGCGTAAGACACTGGGCTGAATTAAAAGGTCATCAGTTCAAGGCAATCCAACTCCCGCGGGACAAAAATGAAGTGTCCTCCTAAAGATTTATAGCCTTTAAGGGAACTCTGGTGGCTTAGTGGCAAGAAGATATGCTAAAATCCTAAAGCCTTACAGTCTGAATCCACCAGGTGTTCTGCTGGAGAAGGAGGGGTAATCTCCTCCTGTGCCAGTTTGGATCTTATTCAACAATACACACCACCCTCACCACCAACAACAAAAAGATTTAAAAGGGAAAAAAAAGTTAAAGATTTATAGACTGGTTGTTATATTGAAAGACCGAGCAACTCACACCAGAAACACTTGCTGCAAACACACGAGGCTTTTATTGGCGAAGCTCCGGGTCGACTGGTATCTCACACAGGAGACAAGGGAGTCGACTCCGAGCTGAGAAAGCAAGGGGGTTTTATAGAGGGTCTAGGGGTTCTTTGGCGTGGAGATTGCTCATTGGCTCTTCAGAAAAGCAGAAGTTCAGTCCCAGGTCAGCCACCTGCTGTTGATGCCAGTTAAGATACAGGGGTGTTTTTTTTTGTGTGTGTGTGTTTTTTTTTTTCAGTGTTTGTTCACTTTGTGGTCGGCTAGTTCCTGGAACATAAACGTTTACACAAGACCAAAAGTACAGGTTCTTACAAGACTGGGTGTGGGGACATCGTTCAAAAATTTTCCTTTCAATATATGGGTAGAATCAACCCACGGCTGATCCTCCAGTAAGTTTCAGAGGAGGCAGTAAACTACAGAGGAGACTAGACTTAGGGCAGCTAGTGAATTGTTTGTTTGTTTTTAAAAGTTTTTATTGATGGATGCAAATGGACTCGAGATTTTGTCCAAAGCAGACACATCCATGGACTGCACAGTCTTCAAAAGCAGTTATTTGTTCTTTCAGCATATCTGTGTCAACTCTATCATCTTCAACTACTGTATTTGAAGCTTCTTAATTTCATATTCCACTGGTACTAGCTTAGAAGAGCCTCAGACCAAGCCATCTGCCTGAATGCTTCTGACACACTTTTTCAATTTTGCTACATTGGTTTCATAATCCCAAGGCTTCACATCTATTAAGATTGAAGACCTGGCAACAAACGCAGGTTTTTGGTTTCTTTGATCCATACTGTATAAGACATTCTTCACTTAGCTTTTTTGCTCCCTCACTTTCCTCCTCCTAATCAGATCCAAAGAGATCAATGTCATCGTCATCTTTACTGTCTGCAGCTCAATTTCCTGTGATGTCTTCCACATTAGCAGGGCCATACTTGCCCAAAGATTTCTTCACTTCTGGCAGGCTGGCCTTTTCTTTCTCATAAGACCTGATGTGATTATAACAACACAGAGCATAACACAGGTCAGCAGTTAGGGAGCTGGAAATAGCTTCAAACACCACTATTTCTATTTGCAATAGCACATACCCCTCAATATAGCCTTGTTGGCCAGGTAAATGTTGTGAACCTGAAGGCCAACAGCTGTCTTGAGGTCTCCAAAGCATATGATGTTGGCTGTATGTGGAGATAGGTGGCAGCAGAGGCCAAGAAGATGGGAGGAAGTCAGCCCCAAAGAGGTGGGGAAGCGAGCTAGTGGATTTGAACTCTGTGCACTTGGGTTAGCAGTGCAGCTCCTTACCACAGGTCACCAGAGCTCCCTAAAAGATGTACAGCTTTAAAAATGTGATTTTCTCAATTAGTTGGAACCTGTTTGATAGCAGTGGGTTTGATTTGGGTTTATGGTTGGTTGTTTGGTTTTTTAAAATCACATTTGGTAATATAACCACTGTTCTCATTTAATAAAAAAAAAAATCTGGAATAGGATATGGATTACAAAATGAATGGGGGAGGAGGAGGGAGGAAAAAAGCATGTACTGATTAACGAAAATCCAAGCATTCACCGAAATCATAATTAAAAATCATAATAATCTTTCATATTTTAGAAGCTGCCAGATTCATAGTAAGGAATAAAAGTTTTTTCAAAATAAAAATTCCCTCTAAAAATTAAAATTTACTATAAAAAATAGGTTTTTTCCTAAATATTGTTTTGCTTAGAAAATATGCTAAATAGCTAAGCCTGAACAATAATTGTTTCTAGTTCGCTTTTTCAAGTAAAATTAGTGTTCAGTGAAAAATGACTAGTTTAATTTACAATTCAAAGCCACTGATACTTTCTCTTAAGATAACTACAGCATGGGGCAAAGGGTACTTGACCTTCATTCCATTTCACAGAATATTAAAAAGACATCTACTCATGAAAAGGATTTAAGAAAATTCCTTTTTTATTCTGTCACCAAAGATATTCTTAAGTTAAACTGTAAGAATACAATAAAACATGAGAACAGTATGGCGGTTTGGTCTTGATTTGCACTATCATTTACCTACCACTGTTTCGGTCCCATCAGTATAAATGTCAGCATAGTGAAATAAACAGTATTACGACAAGTAATACCTTAAAAGAGAGCTCTGGTGGCCTAGTGGCAAGAAACTGTGCTGCGATCCCTAATCCACTAGCTGCTCTTCAAAAGAAGGATGGGCAATCTCCTCCTGTCCAATTAATTGCCTCTAAAAACCTGCCAGAAGGTCAACTATGGGTCAGTTCCAACTCTCTGTACAAAAAACAACAATATTTTAATACTATGAAAGGAGTGACCTTGTGGATCCCCTGAAAGGGTCTCTGGGATTCCCAAATGTCCATGAATTGCCACTTGAGAACTAATGAGATACAGTAAGAACTGATTTGGAAAAGATCAACTTTCCAATATAGTTCACAATCTGAAATTTTAATTTAACTATAAATTATACAAAAAAGCATTTGAGATTATTTTTTTAAAATAAGCAACAGGAGAAACAGCAAAGACCCAATGATGAAAATTATATTCCTGCTACAATGATACTTTTCAATCCAAAGAAAGTAAGTACTTTTAAGCAGTAACACAAAGGAGACAGACAGCAAACCAGGAAACACATTAACAACAAGAGGGGTTAAAAGTAGAAATAATTATGAAGAAAAGACACCGGCTACTACAAAATCCTAACATGCTGAATGTTTGTGTTTAATGCATGGTATCACAAGGTGCTGAAACAAAAAACTTGCCCTAAAGAGATTAGAAGTAAGAGATAAGTAACCCTGAACACAAGTACTATGTTAAAATACATAATCTGTGGTGTAAGGGAATTTTTAAAAAGGAAAAAATGTTCTGAGAACATGGGTAGAAATAGTTTGTCCCTTTGTATAAAACAGTAATTGTAAAAGGCTATCTATCATCTTTTAAAGAGAGACAACAAGAGAAACCTGTATCATTGGTATATTCTTGAGCACGGCATGGATAGCTCCAGGGAATATCACCAATAAATGTTCCCATTATCTGTAATATGCCCAAAAGAAAATAACATTATATGCCATATTTTTCCTGTTCCTTGCATCCATTCTCATATCTAAGTTTACAAACATTCAAGCCTGCCACTGAGTAGTTCAAGATCAAGTACCTTAAACAATTTTTCATTTTCAAATCATGTTTCTCTAATAGCACAATTAACCTGAAACTAAATTTCAAGGTAGTTTCTTTGAATTACAATAGCTGCCCTTATAGAAGAGCTATTTAAAAAGCAATAGATTTTAAGAAGTCCAACTATTTAAATTTCACAAGATAAACATGCTAAAAAGTGAGGGTTGGTTTTTTTTTTTAAAATAAGAGAACTTATAGCTCTGGTGGCCTAGTGGTAAGAAGTTATGCTGCAATTCCCCAAAGGCAATGGTTCAAATCTATCAGTTGATCTGCAGATGGGCAGTCTGTTCCCATGTGATATAATGCCTCTGAAAGGGCAGCAATCAGTCAGTTCTGATCCAATAACACACAACAGCAACAATATACCTAGACTTAAAAAAATATGTAACTCACCTGTACCATCTACTAATAGCAATGAAATATACAGAAAGAAAAAGTAGGAAACAGAAGACAACAGAGTCTCTATAGGAAGTTTTTAACAGAACAAAAATTAGATTATGTCCTTATTACTACATGTCATCACATTATGTCTGATTCACTTTCAAAAGACCAGAAATGGGACAAGAGAAATGCCTCGCAGGGTCTCTGGGTCTTTCTATCCAGCAGAGGAGCTAGGTGGGTTTGAAGAGCTAACTTTCTGGTTAGTAGTAGATACAGAAAAGCGCTGTCCAAATTTTTTTGACTAGGACCCACTGTAAAAGAAATATTTTATATAAACTAACTCTAAACACAGAATATATAACTAGATAAAAACAAAAAGCCAATTTTTGCCCTAAAACACTGACTGCTAACCTCAAAGTCAGCAGTCTCAATGTACTAGCCACTATGCAGGAGAAACCTTTGCAAAGATTTATAGAGGTGTAAATCTTTTGGACAGTTCTACTGCGTTCTACAAGATCAATATGAACCAGAGTCAATTCAATGTCAGTGGGTTATAAAAGATAAACTTTGATAATGTCCTATTTCTTTACAACATTAAAAAAATATATGTGCGTGCAGGAGCTCTAATAAATAGTCCATGGGGAGTTGTGCAGCTAGCCTCCACAAAATATGTGTATATAAAGTTAGTCAAATTATCCTAGGGGCATAGTTTATAACTTGGCATGCACTAACCAAAAAGTCAGAAGTTCAAATTAACCAGTTTCTCCTTGTAAGAAAAGCAGGCAATCTGCTCCCATGAAAATTTATAGTCTCAGAAACCAAAGGGAAGATTACTATGAGTCAGAACTGACTTGATGGTAGGGAGTCTGGTTTTGCTTTTATATAGTTACTTAGGATGGAAGAAATGGTCATTAGGACATAATAAGTATTTCTGGCCCATATTTTTAAAAACAATAAAACTTACAAATAACAAATGTTGTCTACTATATGACATATACGTTATTTTACATACACACACACACGCACAGTCTTCTATTTAAACGTGCCTAGAACTTTTACAGTAATTAATTATGTATTAGGCCACAATGTAAATCTCAATACAGACCACATTCTTTGGTCACAAATTAAGCTAAAAATATTAAAAAAAAAAAAAAAACAACACACAAGCAAAATTCCCAAACATTTCAAAATTATTAAAGGGGGGAAAAGGTAGAGAAATAACTTCAATATACCATTCAGGTCAACAGAAAGACAATAACACTGTAACAACTTCATGGATTTAGCATATGCATGTCTTACATAATAGTATTGCTGCATGCTGTCAAGTCAGCACTGACTTACAGCCAACCGTTCAGCAGGTTTTCAGAGGCTATAAATCACACAGGAAGACTGTTCACCTTTGTCTTGTGGAGTACCTGCTGGATTTGAACCCACCCACCTTTGGGCTGGCAGTGTAACGTCTTACCACTAATTCACCAGAGCTCCCTAATACAGGATTAGAGAAATCAATTAATAAGCCAAAAGACTATCCCTGGATGAGATTAAGCTTTGTACTACTAGTCTAGAGACTGGTGGTTCAAATCCCCTCAGAGGCTCCTTGGAGGATGAGCCTGGTGATTTGAGTGTGTCAAGTCAGTTTTGAAAATCTTACGGAGTCATTTTATTCTGTACAGATGAGTCATCATGAGTCAGTAAGGACTAAAAGATAGCAGGGAATGTATGTCCTACCAGGAACTAAAGAAAAAGACGGGATTGACAACACAAAAGGGTAAAACTAAGAGCAGAAAGTGGACTTAAAGCAAAACAAAACATATATCAACTATCAGAAGAAGAGAAAGATATAAAACAAACAAATAAAAAAAAATCTACGTGTCTGGTATCATTAAAACATATTTAACCAAATAAAAAAAAAGTAAAGATAAAATACCTATTAAAAAAATCAAGCCCACTGCCTTTGAGTCTATTTTGACTCACAGTGACTCTTCGTTGGATTTCTGAGGCTAAAATCTTTATAGGAAAAGACTGCCATTTTCTGCCATGGAGCAGTGGTGGACTGGAACTGTTGGATCTTTTGGTTGTCAGTACATGTGATTTTTGGCTACAAGTTTTATCACAAAGGTGGTGATATTTTAGTCAGGATATAAAAAATCAGACACTAGAAAGCCAAGTCACAGCCAAAAGTGAAACAGTAAAAGTTTAGTTTCACAAAGTTATTTAGCAATAGCAAAATATTACTTAAATTATCTTTAACAATTCCATTTCCAGGAGATTTTCTCAGAGAAACATATTGAAAATACCTTTGCAAAAGCATTGTCACTATACCACTCTTTTGGTAACAAAAAACCTGAATAACCTCATAAAGCTGTGACTATCAACTGCGAACTACAGGAAGATGATACCATTATATAAGAAAACACTAATTTTAAAAATAAACTAACATGAAATGCATACAAATATAACTTCATTAGAACAAGTTATATGACAATACATACATAACATAGTGCAGTGTAAAGGGTTTCTTCAAAAAGGCTTTCCTAGCTACTGAGTTTGAGTTTGACTTTGCCACATGAATGGGTGAGATCATGCAAACAGCATTAATCTATCCACAGGGGACTGGTCAGTTTTGCCATTAAATTGAGTAGATTCAGTGGCATAAATCTGGGAATCTCAACACAAGCAAAGAATACAGTGTGCATCCTTTGGGGTCAAAGATTCCTGCGTTACTTGGATGGTGTCTACAGAAGCAGAAGCCCAATAGAGATACCAGGGTCCTTGCCAAACTTGCCTGGATATTCAGGGTGGTGTCATAACTGGCAAGACTAAGACAGCTCTGTAATAATGGCCTAAAGTTGCAAGACTGAAGGTCAAAGGGCATGTGACCACACTTGAGAAGTTGACTGGACTGGGGGATTGTATTCTGCTGCCAAATTGAATTATAATCTATTAACTTTCCTAATAAACCCCATAACCATGAGTATAGTTCTGTAAAATCTGTATACTGGTGAAGGATTCCAGAGCAAAGAGACTAGTATTGGAATTAGCAATATTATGTAAGACCTCCTGGGAATTTATTTTGTGTGCTGGATGCCATTGGTGGGGCAGTTATCCTTGAGAATTAGTAGACTGTCAATAGACTACCCCCATGCTGCCCTTGTTCTTTTTATACTTAGTATCACTTTTGTTTCAAAAAGGTATGTCTTCAAATGTAAGGACGGACACACACACACACACACACACACACACACACACACGGGAGATCTGGTGGCCTAGTGGTAAAAAACTGCATTGCCATCTCAAAGGCAGGAAGTTCAAAACCCACCAGCTGCTCCATGGGATAAAGATGGGCAATCTCATCCAGTGCAATTAATTGCCTCTGACAACCTGCTGGAAGGTCAGCTATGGGTCATTTCCAACTCAATGGTACTCAAAAACAAGAAGGGGTGATAAAAGTCAAAGAATAAACACTGTATGTGAGGCACATGTATACAAATTTTGCAAGAAAATCAATAGAAATTTTTTAAAAAGTGGAAAAACCCTAAACAAGGATTTAATAAGACACTTTCTGCATTACACAATACATTGTTAATCATTTTTTCCCCTTACAAAACATATGATGAAGAAAACAATAGCTTAGTATGGAAAGTAAAAATATAAGAGACTACATTTACAGATAAAAAAAGTACACTGAAAATGATACTTAAGATCTTTACACTGTACTTTCTACTAAAACAATTCACGACTAACTCTCCTACTAAATTTGTTCTCAAATAACATTAACGGATTTTTAAAAAGCAAGTGATTTTTCAACGATATAGCAAAGGCTCATCTTGGGAGTAGAGACTAAAAGAGAGCTGAGCATGCCCAAAGGTAAGAGAATTCCGAAATAAAATTATACATTTTATTCATTCATACTTTCACAACGATACATTCTACTACACCATTCAAAGGATCAAAAAAGCATTTTACACTTGGTAGGGTGAAATTCAGGAAACATCTAGACAAAGTCATGCAAAGGAAATAAAGTCCAAAATTACTGAGGTCTTACTCAAGATCATACAATATGCATATAACAGAGTTGTACTCCCTTGAAATCTGTTTTTGATAACTCAATGCTACTGAGTATGAACCTCATAGCTGATCCTCTAGGGGGGTTTTCAGAGGCTGTAAACTGCATGAGAAAAGACTGCCCACCTTTCTCTCGAAGTAGCTGGTGGATCTGAACTGCTTGACTCTGGCAGCACAACCCCTTACCCACTAGGCCACCACAGCTCCCTAACTAGTACCATCAAGTATTGGGTATTTATCACTAATGACAAGAGAAGAAGATTCAGTAGTTGGAAAACATGGACTCGGTGACATAAATGGAGCTAGGGAGAGAATGACTGAATGTTGCACAATCAATGACTTATTCATTGCAAACACGTTTTTTTAAGAGACATAAACACAGGTTATATACATGGATTTCACCTGATGGTATGTATAGGAATCAGATCAATTACATCTGCGGGAAAAAAACCACTGGAGAAGCTCAATATCAGCTGTGCAAACTAGGCCAGGAACTGATTGTGGAATAGATCACCAATTACTTAAATGCAATTTCAAGCTGGAGCTGAGGAAAATTAAACCGAATCCATGGGAACTAAACTATGACTTTGAGTCTACCCCACCTGAATTTCAGAACCATCTCAGGAACAGGTTTGAGGCCATGAACACTAATGAGTGAACACCAGATGAGCTGTGGGAGGATATCAAGGGTATCATCCAGGAAGAGTGCAAACGATCATTGAAAAGAGAGAAGACTACATAAAGACCAAGATGGATGTCAGAAGAAACTGAATATTGCACTGGAGCGCAGAGAAGACAGAGCACAGGGAAGAATTCAAGATACTAAAGAGCTGAACAGAAGATTTCAAAAGGCAGCACGGGATGACAAAGTAAAATATTACAATGAAATGTGAAAGGAGTTGGAGTCAGAAAATCAAAAGGGTCAAACTCGCTCAGCATTTCTGAAGCTCAAGGAACTGAAGAACAAATTCAAACCTCGAGTTGCTATAATCAAGGATGCTTTAGGCAGAATATTAAATGATCCAGGAGGTATTAAATGAAGATGGAAAGAATATACTGAGTCACTGTATCAAAAAGAATTGTCAGACAGAGAAAAATTTCATGAAACATATGAGCAAGAACAGTCTATGGTGCTGAAGGAAGACGTTCAGGCTGCTTTGAAGGAAATAGCAAAAAATAAGGCCCCTGGAATAGATGGTATGCCAATTGACATATTTCAGCTAACAGATGCTGCCCTGGACGTGCTCACCAAGTTGTGCCAAGAAATCTGGAGAACAACCACTTGGCCAACTGACTGGAAGAGATCTGTATTTGTTCCCATCCCCAAAAAAAGGGTGACCCAACAGAGTATGGAAACTATAGAACAATATCATTGATTTCACATGCAAGCAAGATTCTACTGATCATCATCCAAAAACGACAGGAACAGCACATCAATAAAAAACTGCCAGAAGTCCAGGCTGGGTTTAGAAGGGGTCATGGCACTAGAGATATTGTAGCTAATGATAGATGGATCTTAGCTGAAAGCAGGGAATACCAGAGTAATGTCTACCAGTGTTAAATTGACAAAGACATTTGACTGTGTGGAGGATAACAAACTGTGGCTGACTCTGAGAAGAATGGGAATCCCAGAACATTTGATCATGATAATGTGGAACCTAAATTTGGACCAAGAGGCAGTCGTCAGAACAGAGCAAGGAAACACTGCATGGTTCAAAATTGGGAAGGGTGTATGCCAGGGATGTGTCCTGTCTCCATACCTTTTCAACCTATATGCTGAACAGATTATCTGGAAGGCTGGACTCTATGATGAGAAATGTGAGGTCAAGACTGGTGGAAGATCTATCAACAATCTGCATTATGCACATGACACAACCCTGTTTGCTTAAACTGAGGAGGACCTGAAGTGCTTGCTGCAGAGGGTCAAGGACTGTAGCCTTCAGTATGGATTGAGGCTCAATGTCAGGAAGACAAAGATTTTTACCACTGGACCAATTGGCAGCATTAGGATGGATGGTGAAGAGATTGAGATTGTTCACAGCTTTAATTTGGCTCCACAGTCAACACTCTTGGCACCAGTAGCCAGGAAATTAAAAGACATATTACGATGGGAAAGTCTGCTGTTAAGGACCTCTCCAAAGTTCTGGAGAGCAATGGTGTCTCTCTGGAGACAAAGGTGCATCTGATAGGCCATGGTCTCTGCAATCACGGAGAGTGGACAATGACTAGGGAGGACAGAAGGAGAATTGATGTCTTTGAGCTGTGGCTCTGGAGAAGAGTGTTGCGGGTACCATGGACTGCTAGAAAAACAAACAGATTCATCCTGGAGAGGGTTAAACTGGGCAGCTCCTTGGAGGCAAGGATTCTGAGGCTTCGTCTAACATACTCTGGACATGTTGTAAGGAGGGACTAGTCCTTGGAGAGGGACAGTGCAGGAGAGGAAGGCCCTCTATGCGGTGGATTGATTCAGTGACTGGGGTAACTGGTTTGGGTGTAATAGAGAGTGAGATTGGCACAGGACAGAGTAGAGTTTAGGGCTGTTGTACGTAGGGTCGCTATGAGTCACAAGCAACTGGACGGCACATAACATAAAAACAACGACAAGTGTTATTTTTTTAAGCTGGCAGCCACATTTAAGTGACAACTATATTAGAGGACTAAATCTTTTTCATCAAGAAAAGGAAGTTAAAAGTGTTCTTTCATTCCTAGCACTTAGGCGCCAATCCTTGTATTTTTCATTTTTCTATCCTAATTAAAAGGTGAATCCTCCTTTGCAATAGGAGTTCCATGGTGGCACACTCAAATGTAAGACAAAATGTTGGTTTGACCACACGGAGAGACATCTTGGAAGATCTGCTCCAGAATGCACAAAGATCTGTGAAACAGTTCTACTTTGCATACATAAAGCTGCCAGTAAGTCAAAATTAATTTCACAGCATATAATACTGTCTTAGAAGCTCTCTAGTCCAGCAATGTCCAATTCTTATCACCTTGATAGCTCTCTTCATCCTTTCCATCTCATGACTACATTTATTTTGGCCAATAAATATACTCAATTTTCAATAATCCTGAAACATTTACCTTTTTCTTGACATTTCATCCTTGACAAATTAGCACTTTTCTTTTTCAAGGAGTTGTCTATACCTCCTCATAATGTGGCTAAAACTATCTTTTAAAGGTCAACAGGACCCTTATAACTTCCAAAGAAAAGTATTCTCTCCTAAGTCCTCATCCAATTATGACTTCTGTGTAACATTTGATACTGCTTATAATGTATCAAACTGGAACATTCTTTTGACTGTGGTTTCCGGGAAACTATCATTTCCTATTACTATTCTAGTCATCTCTGATATTTTTCTTTGTTCTCCCTTCCTCTGCCCACCACTTAAATGAAGTAAATGTCATAAAACAAAATGTGTAGGAATAGTTGAATGGAAAACTTAGTCTAGAGGTAAGAAAATATGCTGCAATCCCAACGGCATGCAGTTTGATTCCTGCTAATTAGGCTCTGTAAGAGAAGAATGGGCAATCTCCTCCCATATGATTGACTACCTCTGAAAACTCACGGAAGGATCAGCTATGAGTTGGTTCCAACTTGACAGCACAATATTATAACAAAAAAAAATCACAATAAAAAGTGAGATGGGAAAAAACTACCCCCACAATTCATATTATCAATATCACCAAAACCCAAAAGCATTCCATTGAATTCTAGTTTACAAAATATTTTTATTATGTGCCATCAAGTTAGAAAAGATTTGTAGCTGACCCTCTAGCAGGTTTTCAGAAGCTATGAATCCCACAAAAAGACTGTCCAGTTTTCTCTGGTGGAGCAGTTGGTAGATTCAAGCTACATGCCTTTGGGTAGGCACTACGAGTCTTTACCACTAAGCCACCAGAGTGAGTAAACTCCAGAGCTCAGATTTTAAGTGACTTGTCTAATGTTACACATGTAACTAAGATGAAGCAGAGGCTTATAAAATCTCAAAATTCTGAACTTATTTCTTGGCTTTCCTTGTTCTTATTACCTTAAAAACACTCACTAAAAAATACTCACTGTAAGAAATAGAAAAACATCTAAATACTGATATAACAACAACAACTACAATGAAAATATATCATCTGTTGCAGAAATAAGTATAGGTCACTGGTGTTTTAATATCCTTCAGTGGATTTTCCACAGCTTAAAAACAGTTAAACCTTTCAATGTTTGACTTATAATTACCTCCTAATCCAATCTATGTTAAAATTCCAGTAAAGTGTTTAGAAAAACTATTCTGATTTGTAGATAATAAGATCCAAAAAAACATTATTATTACATGTTAGTGGGAAACAATCTCCGCTCCCCCATTTTGGACACCAAAAGGGAGTGTCACAATAAACAATGTATGTGAATTACTGTGATTTGGAAAAAGGTTCTATCAAAATAAACATTAAATTGTCAAATATTGTTTGCCTCGTAATCAATTTAATTCATAAAAAAACCCAAAAAAACCCATAGAATATTGTTGTGTACTGTCAAGTGTGAACTGACCCTACAGTAGGTTTTCAGAGGTAGTAAGGTGCACAGGAGGAGAATGCCCATCTTTCTCCCACCAAAGCTTTTTGCCATTGAATGTAATGCGTAAGAATTTATGGTCTGGGATCAGACTTCTTGGATTTTGTTTCTGATCCTACCAGCTTTGTAACTGACCAAGAGTTATGTTATTTGACCTTTCTAGGTCTCATTTCTGCTAAATAAGGATAATGCCAATTAACTCGTTAACCCTGTTCGCGAATTAACTAAGAATATATAAATAACATTTAGCACTATGCCCAAGACCTATTAAATTTGATATACACACCTCTAATAGTTTTCAATAGTTCTGGTGGCCTAGTGGGTAAAGAGTGTGCTGCCCAATCCAAAGGAATAGGGTTCAAATTCACCAGCTGCTTTGTGGGAGAAAGACAATCTACTCCAGTTTGATTTATACTTGCAGCCTCTGAAAAATCCACTGCAGAGTCACCTGTGAGTTTGTTCCAATACAACAGAAACGAGTTGCTGACTTGTTATGGAATGGAGCTCTGGTAGCCAGTGGTAAGGAATTATGCTGCCAACTCAAAGGCAAGTGGTTTGAATCCACCAGTTGTTCTGAGGAGGAAATATGGATAATCTCCTCCTACATGATTTTCGGCCTCTGAAAATCCACTGGAGGGTCAGTTACTTATCAGTTCCAACCTGACAGCACTCAACAATCATTAACTGGAGGTTCTGCTGCCAACTCAAAGGCAAGGGTTTGAATCCACTAGCTGCCCCATATGCAGTTTATAGACTCTGAAAATCTGCTAGAGGGTCAACTGTGAGTCAGTTCCAATCTAACAATCATTAACTAAGGAGCTTTGGTATATTGTGTATAATGTTTTGGACTACTAACCAAAAGGTCAACATTAGAGCTTTGGTATATTGTGTATAATGTTTTGGGCTACTAACCAAAAGGTCAGCATTATAATCCACTAGTTTCTCCACAAGACAGAGTCTGTTCCCTTAAAGATTTCATTTCAGAAACTTGATGGAAGGTCTCTAAACACCAAGCTCAACTCAAAGGCAGTCAGTGACAGTTAATTCTGATGACTATAAACTAAAATTAAAATCTTAATTTTCTACTTTACCTCAAATTCTATTCTCTGTGATAACTTGCTCAAAATGTAAAAAAAATGGTTTCATCATCATGGAGAATACTAATGATTCATTTGCTCTCTGTGGAATTAGGTGGTGGCATATGAATGTGATCATTCTGCACAGTGGTTTTCATCAGGCACCAGGTATAAGATCTAACTTAAAGTAGGTGATCAATATTTTTTTGAAGGCCTAATATCGCAATGAGCTTCTGACCAAGGTGTATCAATAGATTGAATGGCCAAGGCTCAACTATTAATAGCAACTATTTTGACCAAATCCATTGCCTCTCTCAGTTCCAAATGACACTTACTAGGGAGGATAAAGTACAACTCTTTAATGGGGGTTTCTGAAGTTGTAACTCTTTAAAGAGCAAAATGTATCTTTCTTCCCCGGAGTAGAAACTGTATCTTCCATAGTAGTAGGCTGGTAGGTTCCAACCCAAGAAATTAATGTTAGTAGGCCAATACTTAACAGCAGTACCACCATTAGGATGAACCAAGTAACTTCAACTTTCAATACTGAACCTCATGTAAAAGCGAAATAAATATGGATTGAATACTCACTGGAGGGTGAATAGGGTCCACTGCAATCTCAAAGTTTTCTTAAATGGACTCAATGGAAGACAAAATGTTTGTATGTATGGAGCAACGATAAGATATAGGCTTGATCTTTCCTACTTTTCATTTTTTGGACATATTTTTTGACTGCTACATCAGTTTGCAACATTGTAACTCACCTGTTTTTTCGGTTATATCTGAATCAGGTGTGCTTGCCCTGCTTATTTCCCCTTCAGCATTCTCCTCTTCAGCACTAAGAGAAATTGGTGAAGAAGGACCAGGCTGGGAGGGTTGTGGGGTTGCTTCGGGGGTTTCATCAATCTTACTTCTTTTTTCAAAGCGAAAACGGTCCAGGTTGAAAAGACTCATAATGGCAGAACCTCCACCCTGTGGAGTTGGGGCTTTGAATAAACTATCTGCGGGATGGAAATAAGAAGGGGGGAAAAAGAGAGGATGAAATAATACAAAGCCACAGTTGTTCGTTCTTAAAGCCTGCATATATGCCAGTGTCTCAGAATGACTATAATGGCTGCGCCTCATTGTTAGGCCACGGTGATCAGAAAGTGGACTGGGAATCTTTTTCCTTTTCCACTGCTCTTTTCACTCCCCTCGTCCCCCGCCCCTCCTTCCTCGAGCCACAAGCTGACCCTCGTGCAACCTCCTCTTACCCCAACATGCGCAGGCACGTTCCCCACTCTAACCCCCCGGCTGGCCGCGCGCCCGCCAAAAGCAAAAGGTTCTCTGCACTGCGAAGGCCCCCGCCTCGACGAAAACGTGCCAAGACCCGAGTCTCAACACGGCGGGGACACAAAGGGGCCAGAGAAGGGGAGCGGCGGAGGCCGTGCAGTCGGGCACCCGCCCGGAAGTTGACGCGGCGCGAGCCCAGCTGAGAGGAAGCCGCCAGGATCCAGAGCCCACGGGGTGATTCCCTGAACGGAAGATGTGCTCGAGCGTCTTTTTTTAAGGCTCACTCGCTCGATTTCTTGTAAACGTCATGTCGTACTTACGGTCTGGCAGCCTCCGTGCGATGTAACAAAGAGGTGAAGAGAGAAACAAATGATTGTCAGCGTGGGGCGACGGTAACCGGGCCGGGATCTTCCACGGAGAGA
>NW_006400044.1:165021-169022 GCF_000299155.1 Elephantulus edwardii | reverse complement strand
CCCCGCGCGCGCTGTAGCCATTGTAACTCGGTTCCTCTGACTTGGAACCGAACCTTTGTTCTGGTCCTCTAAATGAGCAAGAGGGTTGTGAAATAATTTAGTACAAATATGTGATATTTCGTGTATTGTATATAATATGTTTTCTATATTGTACATTATGTAGCTTAATGGTAAGGGGTCGCTGGTGGCTTGGTGGGTAAGCCGTTGCGCTGCCCAACCCAAGGCTTGAGGTTCGGATTCGCCGGCTGCTCCACGGGTGAAAGATGGGCACTCTCTCTTGCTGTGCGCTTTACTGCCTCTAACACTCTACTGGAGGAAGGTCAGCTGTGGGTCAGTTCCCACTCGATGGTACACAACAGAACAGTAAAATGTGCAGTGCCTTAACGTTATAACCTAAATTCTTTCAAGAAGTTTTACTTTCTCAAAATAGAGAAACTCGAGCTACAATGCTTAGATGTCTCATTATTACGTGTTAGTGTGTATGTTGATCACCAAAACGTTGCCATTCTTTGACTTAATCTTACAGAGAAATGTGATGGTTAAGTAGTTTTGGTAGAATATTACTTTACGAATATTTGCTGCTTTTTTATTCTAACATTAGACTAAAGCAACAGTTTTCTGAACTGTAATTTGATCTCCTGACTGGCATTCCCTTGAAAAAGAATTCTTGTGCTAGATATGCTGATCATTGTAAACACAAATCTACATTTCTGTTTTCAAAAATTATCTTGTGAATTGTGTAATTAGAATTCAATTTGTTTTGCAGTTTAGAGAAATCCGGAGCAGGTTCTTCCCTTTTTATTCTCCAATTCCAGCTCTCATCATTACATTTTGTCATCTCAAGCTGCCCTTTGAAGTCTTCTCAGCTCTTTTATTTCAGACTCTTTTAGCTTCTTGATGCTCTAGTTCAAGTTTCATAGTCTTTTCTGACGTGCATTTCAGGATTTTTCTTTCTCCTCTGTAAGGAACTTTGCTCTCATCATGGATGCTATCCTTGATATCATCCCACAACTCATCTAATCTTCTATTATTGGTGTTCCATGCTTCAAACCGATTCCTAAACTGATTTTGAAAGATGAAGTAGTCTGCTAACAGAAGGATTTACAATCTCAGAGTAGTTCCATGCTGGCTGAGTGTTAGGGTCAGAATTGGGCAAGCCAGGCATAGAGCAAGGTTAGGTGGAAAGAAGTTAAAGCAGATACCAATGAGGTAAAGAAGGCCTGAGAACTTGCATTAGCCAACAGAAGTCAAAGATGAAATGGCCAAGACCAGAATCTACCTAATCAAAACTAGAAAACCAACAACATCTTTCTCTCAAGGAGTAAATGGTGGGCTTAAACTGCTGATTCTTCAGTTCACAGCCTACATTTCACATGACACATCACCAGGGCTCTTTCACTAAATTCAAAACTAACGGCTTTTCAGACAATTCCAATTCATATTGTTGTTATTATTATGTGCCATCTCATTCAGTCTTCCTCTCCTGCACAATGACAGTTGTGTGTTGGAGACAATGAAATTGGCTCAGGATAGAACAGGGCTCAGAGCTATTGTACATAGGGTCACTTTGAGTCACAAGCAACTTGATGGCACTTTGATCCTCCACCCTCCTAAGTGATGTCTTTCTCCAAGGACTAGTCCCTCCTTGCAACATGCTCAAAGTATGTCAGACAAAGCTTCAGAATCCTTGCCTCAAAAGAGCAGCCTGGTTTCAGCCTCTCTAGGACATATCTGTTTGTTCTCCTAGTCATCCATGGTATATTCATTAATCTTCTCCAGCACCACAGTTCAGACTGATTCTTCTTTCATCCTTACTCACTGTCTGTCTTTCTGAAGCATAGCAAGTAATTGTGAAGACCATGACCTGTGTCAGGGCACTTTAATCTCTAGACTAACATCACTGCACTTCAGTACTCTGGAGAAGTCTCTGACAGAAGATTTTCCTAATGCAATTTGTCTTTTGATTTCCTATCTTCTGGTACCAAAGTATTGATTGTAGAGACAAGCATGCTGAAGCTGTTAACAATCTCAATCTCTTCTCTATCATGATGCTGCCAGTTGGCTCAGTTGTAAGAATCTTTGTTTTCTTGATGTTGAGCTTCAGTCCATACTTAAGGCTTACCTTCTGCAGCAAATGCTTCAGGTCCTTTTTTTCTTTATTTTTTTAAATTTGAGATTTTAATGAAAGTTTATAGAGAACTTGGATTTCCATTCATTCATTGTTGCACATTTTCCTCCCTGCCCACCCCACATTCAGGTCCTTCTTAGTTTCAGCAAAGTTGTGTCATCTGCACAAAGCAAGTTGTTGATGAGTCTTCCTCCAGTCCTGATGCCACATTCCTCCTCATAGAGCTCAGCCTCTCAGATGATCTCTTCCTTATATAGATTGAAAAGGTATGGAATAACCCATTCTTGAGTTTCTACGGCTGTAAATTTTTACACAAGAGAAACTATTGAATTTAAATTGTCATTATTTTTATTAGCACCCAAACATGCAATGTACATCCTTTGAATTCAATGTATAGTTAATGGATAGATTATACTAAAAGTATCCTTCTTGTGTATTGTGGCATCAGAATTGACCCATAGCTGACTCTTGGATGGGTTTTCAGAGGGAGTTAATTGTATAGGAGGAGATTGCCTATCCTTTTGTGGTGGAGCAGCTTGTGTATTCAAACCACATACCTTCAGGACTGCAGCATATTTTCTTCCTACTAGGCCATCTGAGCTCCCATTAGAACTTTGTTTTTTACTTAAAGTTTGTTGGCTTTTTTTTTTTTTTTTTTTTTTTTTAAAAATTTTGAACATATATTTTAGGAAACAAAACTATACCCTACATGGTGTTGTGTGCTGTTGAGTTGGAACTGATCGATAGCTGACCTTCCAGTGGGTTTTAAGAAGACAGTTTATACCCTACAAAGGCACATGCAAAAAAAAAAAACAACACAAAAAACCAACAACACCAAAAACAAAAGCTCTTATGCAAAATAAAACATCAAAAGAAAATGGTACAACATCTACAAAGATGTAAAGTGTAAAGCTTATGATGAAATTCTTTTCAAGATTATATATATATAATGTTATTTATTTGGGGAATAAGAAGGAAAATAAGTTTAAACTTTCAATTATTTTAAATCAAATAGACCTTAAAAGGTTTTTGAAACATAGATTAAGCTGAGAGGATTAAAAATAAAGAATTTCAAAATGGGATATTCATGGTATAAAACTCAGTGCCATTTTCCCTCTGTTGGTTTTCTGAGGCTATTAAGTCTCACTGAGATTGTCTATTTTCTGCCCTCAGAGATACTGGTAGAATCATGAAAGAGTTATATATAAGATTTAAACCCAAATCATTCCATTTTGCTGACCCTCTGACCCTACTGGAATACTTCTATGTGTTCAAGGAAATAATACATAATCTGTTTAATGTTTACCCCTAGACAATGGTTTATCACCCACCCTAGGAGATGTTGTTGTTGTTGGTAGTTGCCATGAACGTAAGCTATAGCATACTATGAACAGCAGATCTGAACCCTGTCATATCCTGTGCCATCCTCATACTTCCTGATACACTAGAAACCACAGGGGTAGTCAATGTGTCAATCCACCTGGTTAAGAGTCTTCCTCTCTCTTTCCAAACATAATGTCTTCTTTAAGGAATAACCTCTCCTAGCAACATACCTAAAGTATGAGGTGAAGCTTTATCATCATTGCCTCCAAGGAACACTCTGGCTGCACTTTCTCTAAGACATATTTGTTTGTTCTGTTGACTGTTGGGATATCCATTATCTTCTCCAAAACCACATCTTAAGGGCATGAATTCTTCTTTTATCCTTATTCATTGTCAAGTTCTCAGATGCATAACAAGTGTTCGAAAGACTATGGCCTGAAGCAGACACACACTAGACCTCAAAACGACTTCATTGTTCTTCAATAATTTGGAGAGGTCCTTGACTGCAGACTTTCCCTGTTTAATGTCTTCTGAGGTCTTGACTGCTGGG
>NW_006400044.1:161566-164431 GCF_000299155.1 Elephantulus edwardii | reverse complement strand
TGAAGGCTGTATTCTTTGATCTTCTACAACAAGTACTTAAAATCTTTCTCACTTTTAGCAAGCAAGGTAGTATTATCTGTATAATGCACATTATTGATGACTCTTTCTCTAACCATGGTATCACAATACAGATTCTTGAAAAATATGCTCAGTAGATTGATTAAATATGTGTGGAGAGAGAAAACAACCCTGATACACTCCGTTCTTAATTTTAACCCCAGAAGATAGTTGAAAATTAAAACAAGAAGTGCTGAAATAATGGAAAATGGTCCCAGGCCCTTCAAACTGCTGTGACTGCCCTCCCACTGGCCAGTGTGTTGTTGCTGTTGATTGCCCTCAAGTCAAGCATGACTCATAGTAATGATCCTATGAACAAAAGACCTGAAGCCTTTCTGTAACTATTGTTCTTTCTCAAAGTTTATAGAGTTTCCAGAGGCATTTTGTTTAGGAAGTGGATAGAATGGATAAATATATCCTACTTGCCTTTGTTCAGTGCTGATGCAAATTGAACTTCAGTCTACTTTCACAAAAGTGTGAATGAATGGAAATCCAAAATCTCTGTAGATGTTCATTGAAATTAATAAAAAAAGAAAAAGTGTATATTTTAAGTAAAGCATACTTGCTATACACTCAGCACTAGTGTTGTTTCTAGACTTCATAGTGAGTTTGAATCTTTCAGTGTAGAATGTGGGAATTTTGAGAACTTCTTAGAAAAAAGGTCTGGTTCTAGACCTGGGGTAGGAAATGTATGAGGTGAGCCTCTACAAAAAACCAAGTTTATATGGTTATAATGTCAACTTGGCCAAGCAATGAATGTCAGTGGTTTAACAAACGCTTTCCAATATGTGATTGGATATGAGCAAACAATCAGATGAAAGAGATTTCTTTGGGGCTTTGAGCTGCCACCAGTACATAAATAGATGATTGTAGCAAAATCTGGATTCTAAATTCACCACCTCTTACAACCCCTTGAAATCCTTCTGGAGGGTCAGCTGTGGTTCAGTTTGGACTCTATGTAATCAGCGATAACAATACAACTTCTTGACTCCTTAAGCCAGCAGAAGGCTATCTCTGCTGCCTGATCTGCACATTTTGGGTTCCTCACCTCCTGCAACCATAGAAGCCAAAGGAGGACTTCAGTCAGCTATCTCATCGATGGATTTGGACTTGCCAACCTCCACAATTGTGTGAGCCATATACTGGAAGCCAGTTTCTCTCTCTCTCTCCTCTTTCTCTCCTCTCTCCTCTTTCCTCTCTCCTCTCCTCTCCTCTCCTCTCTTCTGCCTCTGCCTCCTCCTCCTCCTCCTCCTCCTCTTCTTCTTCTTCTTCTTTTCTCTCTCTCTCTCTCTCTCTCTCTCTCTCTCTCTCTCTCTCTCTCTCTCTCTCTTCCTCCCCCCCTTCCCCAGTTGTACAGTTCTAGAGACTCTATGCTAAAATAGGTCCATAGCACCGTGTAAATAAAAGGCAGTCGTCAATGTGAAGAGGCTCCTACTGTTAAAAAAATGTGGATATTTAAGCAGTTCATGGAAGACATTAACTAACACATAGCTGCATTAGATTTGTAATGTTTTTCTTTATTTAAATTTTATTGTTATTTGATTGAAAGTTTATACAGCAAATTGGTAAGCCCGTTAGTTTTATAAAAGGAAGATACCATTATTAAAAACTAAGAAATACAAAATATCAAGCTTTCCCCACGTTTTCTCTCTGTGAAGCATCCTTCTCAGTCATCTTATAGGAGAAATATCTCCTTACAAAGGTATTCCAACTTAGAATGAGATAAATGAAAAAAAAAAAGAATGAGATAAATGGTATAATTTTAATAACTCAATAAACCTTGCCCAAATTACTGACCTTAAAAAGGATGAGCTACAAAAATCAAAAGGTCATTGTTTTCAGCCAGTAAGTGAAAGGAAAATTTTTGAACAATGTCCCCACACCCAGTGTTGTAAGAACCTGTACTTTTGGTCTTGTGTACACGTTTATGTTCCAGGAACTAGCCGACCACAAAGTGAACAAACACTTACTAAAAAAAAAACCCCACAACCCTGTATCTTAACTGGCATCAACAGCAAGTGGCTGACCTGGGACTGAACTTCTGGTTTTCTGAAGAGCCAATGAGCAATCTCCACGCCAAAGAACCCCTGGACCCTCTATAAAAACCCCTTGCTTTCTCGGCTCGGGGTCAGCTCCCCTGTCTACTGCGTGAGATACGGGTCGACCCGGAGCTCCGCCAATAAAAGCCTCATGTGTTTGCAGCAAGTGTTTCTGGTATGAGTTCCTCGGGGCCGCGCTAGACAGCAGGATCCAGGAAAGTCCTAAATTGGGGTCTTTCATTTGGGGGCTCGTCAGGGACTGGCGCGACCACCAGCAACCCCGCCAACCACTTGGAGGTAAGAGGATCCTCAATTTTTCTCTGTGTGGCGCTGCCAAACCTGTGTGTCCATAAGTCTGTTTTACTTTCAGTTTGCGGCTGTCATGCGCCTGTCAGGGCCGGACGACTGTGGTGGGCAGAAGTGCCTGAGGACCACAAGCCACAGCCCTGGGGAGATGTCCCTTTGGGTGGAATATGGATCCAGAGGCTTTCATGGTCTCTGATCCGTCTGAGGGGCTTAGAGTGTCCCACCTGAGAGGAGGGGGCCCTGAGGGTTCTCCCGTCTGAAGCAGCTTTCAACTGGTTGTCACGAAGAAAGCTTCTTGTGTGTCTTGTATTTCTTGTGAGTATCTGCTGTGTTCTGTGGGCGACTAATATGGGACAGACAGTTACAACTCCTCTATCTTTGACTTTAGGACATTTTTCTGAAGTAAGAACCAGGGCTAATAATCTCTCTGTCAATGTTAGAAAAGGACCTTGGCAAACCTTCT
>NW_006400044.1:155901-158561 GCF_000299155.1 Elephantulus edwardii | reverse complement strand
AGGACAAAAAGCAGCAGTAGTTATGGCTTTAATTGGGCAGTCCGCTCCAGACATTAGAAAGAAACTACAGTGCATAGAGGGGTTGCAGGATTTTGCATTAAGAGATGTAGTAAAAGAAGCTGAGAAAGTGTACCATAAGAGAGAGATGGAGGAAGAGAAGGCAGAGAGAGAAAAGAAAGAAAGAGAGGAATGAGAGGACTGGCAGGACCGCCGTCAAGAGAAGAATTTGACAAAAATCTTGGCCACAGTAGTAAGTGAAAAAGAGGGAGGTAGAGCAGGGGTCTAGACAGACAGGGCACCTGGGCACTAAGGGATTGAAACACTATGAAAAGAAACTGCAGTTGGGCAAAGACCAGTGTGCATATTGCAAAGACAAAGGGCACTGGGCTAGAGAGTGTCCCAAGAAAAAGAATAAGCTGTCAAAAATTCTCACCCTAGTTGAGAACTAGGGGAGACGGGGCTCGGATCCCCTCCCCAAGCCTAAGGTAACCATATCTGTGGGGGGCACCTCCGTCGACTTCCTAGGTAGACACGGGGGCACAACATTCAGTTCTGAAGCAGCCCCTAGGGAAGATTAGCACAAAGAAGTCAGAGGTGCTAAGGGCCACTGGACAAAAATTCTGCCCATGGACCATGGAATGGACTATAGGTCTAGGAAAAAATCAAGTGACCCACTCTTTCCTTGTTATACCAGAGTGCCCAGCTCCACTCTTAGGAAGAGACCTCCTAACTAAATTGAAAGCCCAAATTCAGTTCGCTCCAAGTGGGCCTGAAGTTACCTGGGCAAACAACAAGCCTAGCACCCTAGCCCTATTAGTTCAACTAGAAGAAGAATATAAGCTCCATGCACCAGAGACAGAGGCTAAAGACTCAGACCTCGTAGATTGGTTAAAAGAATTCCCAGAAGCCTGGGCAGAAACAGGGGGGTTAGGAATGGCTAAAAATGCTCCACCAATAGTAGTAGAATTAAATGCGGATGCCTTCCCCATTAGGGTTAGACAATACCCTATGAGTAAAGAAGCCAGCGAGGGGATCTGACCACACATCCTCAGGTTGATAAAACAAGGGGTCCTAGTGCCATGCCAATCCCCCTGAAGCACTCCTCTCCTCCCTGTGAAAAAGCCAGGGACAAATGACTATCGGCCAGTGCAGGATCTAAGAGAAGTAAATTGGAGAGTACAGGACATACACCCCACAGTTCCTAACCCTTACACCCTCCTCAGCATGCTGCCACCCGAGAGAAAGTGGTATTCTGTCTTAGACTTGAAAGATGCTTTTTTCTGCCTGAGGTTGCATCCCGCTAGCCAAGCCATCTTTGCCTTTGAATGGAGAGACCCTGAGGCCGGAATAACTGGACAATTAACGTGGAGCCTATTAGCACAAGGTTTCAAGAACTCACCAACCCTCTTTGATGAGGCCCTGCACCCAGACCTCAGTGAGTTCTGAACCAGCAACCATCAGGTAACATTGTTACAGTATGTAGATGACCTGCTCCTAGCCACCCTAACCAAAGAGGAATGCATTGAAAGTACAAAGAAGCTTTTAACAGAGCTGGGGACTTTAGGCTATCGTGCCTAAGCCAAAAAGGCCCAGCTGTGCAAAACTGAAGTAATTTACTTAGGGTATGTACCAAGAAATGGTCAAAGGTGGCTGACAGAGGCCTGGAAAAAAGACTGTGATGCACATCCTGACTCCCACCTCACCGAAGCAGGTAAGGGATTTCCTAGGGACAACCGGGTTTTGCTGCCTGTGGATACCCAGGTTTGCCTCCCTGGTAGCCCCCCTGTATCCTCTAACCAGAAACCAGGAACAATTCACCTGGAATCCTGAACATCAGACGGCCTTTGAGGACATTAAGAAGGCCTTGCTTTCAGCTCCCACCCTCGCATTGCCAGACCTGACCAAGCCATTTACCTTATACATAGATGAAAAAGGCGGAATGGCTAAAGGTGTGTTGTCTCAAGCTTTAGGACCTTGGAAATGGCCAGTGGCCTATTTGTCCAAGAAACTGGATCCAGTGGCCAGTGGTTGGCCAGTCTGCCTGAAGGCCATTGCAGCTGCTGCAGTCCTAGTAAAAGATGCAGACAAATGGACCATGAGGCAGCATATCACTCTCATAGCCCCTCATGCATTAGAGAGCAACATTCGACAACCACCTGACCAATGGAAGACTAATGCCCTTCTGACTCACTATCAGAGCCTACTCCTCACGGACAGGGTGGCCTTCGGAGCCCCAGTCATCCTAAACCCGGCGACCCTGCTGCCTGCGGAAGGGGACCCAGAACCCTGCCATCACTGCGATGAAATTCTAGCAGAAGAAACCAGCACCCAGAGAGACCTAAGAGACCAGCCTTGGCCCAGGTGTCCAACCTGGTTCACTGACGGCAGCAGCTTCGTCAAAAACGGTAAGTGGGTCGCCAGGGTGGCAGTGGTGGATGGGAAGAAAGTAATTTAGGCCGACAGTCTACCTGAAGGGAGCTCCACACAGAAAGCCGAGCTAGTGGCCCTTACTCAGGCATTAAAACTGGCAGCAGGAAAGACTATAAACATCTACACAGATAGCTGGTATGCCTTCTTCGCCATAGCCCATATTCATGGGGCCATTTACAGACAGTGAGGTCTTCTCACTTCAGCAGGAAAAGAAATCAAGAGCAAGGAAG
>NW_006400044.1:153552-154991 GCF_000299155.1 Elephantulus edwardii | reverse complement strand
TAGAACTCTAAAAGAGACCTTAACCAAAGTAGCTATTGAGACCGGCGTAAAGGTTTGGATTGCTCTCCTTCCCTTCGCACTGTTCCGTGTGCGGAACACCCCAGGGAATTTTGCTCTCACCCCTTTTGAAATTATGTATGGGGGGCCACCCCCTCTTACTGATGTAAAATATCATAGTGTTGATGCTATAGCTTCCACCCCATTGTTAACCCGCTTAAAAGCTTTATAATTAGTTCAAAAGGAGACCTGGCCAATGCTCCAAAAAGCTTATACTGATAAGTTGCCTCCCCTCCCTCATAATTTTCAGGTTGGAGATAAAGTCTTAGTCCACAGGCATCAGGTCAGCAGCCTCGAACCTCGCTGGAAAGGACCCTATCAGGTGCTGCTAACAACCCCCACAGCCATCAAGGTAGACGGAGGAGCAGCTTGGGTCCATGCCTCTCATGTCAAGCCAGCTCCCACCAGCAAAGATGACCAGTGGACTTTGGAAAGGACTGACAATCCTTTTCGGTTGCGCCTTCGTCGGGACAACCGCAAGTAACCATAACCCACATGCCCCTCGCAACCTTACCTGGGTAGTCCAATCTCAAAGAGGGAATGTTGTATGGTCTATCTCCAAAATCGCCACCCCCTGGACCTGGTGGCCAGATCTGTACCCTGACCTCTGTAAGTTAGCCATTGGAGCCCCTGCAGACTGGGACATAGAAGGAAACCTTAACCCCACTGCCTCCTCATATCCCACTCCCTCAGATGCTCTAAGTCTTCTTGCCCCTGCCCTCGTCGGAGGACGAGCAGGTTGTGAAAATCGGAGACGTAGAATAGCCCTGAGATGTTTCTCTTTCTACGTGTGTCCGGGACACGACTTGAATACACGAGGGCTGACCCGTATGTGCCGGTCTCAGAGTGATTTCTATTGTCAAAGCTGGAGATGTGAAACCACTGGAAATACTTATTGGAACCCCACCTCTTCTTGGGATTTCCTAACCGTAACAGCCTACTATTCCCTTGTTAACCCAAGAGATACTGCCTCCAAAGATCAAGCAGAAGCTGCATGCAATAGTTGGTGTCATCCCCTAAAAATCTCTTTCACAGATCATGGCAAAAAAGCCCGTCAATGGCAGTTAGGATATTGGTGGGGAATCAGACTTTACATGGAGTACTATGATAATGGGCTATTGTTTATACTAAAATTACTTGACTGTCCTCTGCAGAATATAGCAATAGGACCTAACCCTGTGCTTGCAGGGCCTTCCCCAGCTAAGAAATCGCCTCTTGCCCCACCCCAGAGTCAGCCCACCTTAACTTCACACATGCCCCTGAAAAGACTGGAGAGGCGGCCCACCTCTACAAGAGACCATCTCCTCAATTTAATTAAAGGAGCTTTTAGTGCCCTAAATAATACCAACCCCCAAATTACTGATTCTTGTTGGTTGTGTTTA
>NW_006400044.1:144940-152389 GCF_000299155.1 Elephantulus edwardii | reverse complement strand
ACAAAAAACCACCCTGTATCTTAACTGGCATCAACAGCAAGTGGCTGACCTGGGACTGAACTTCTGCTTTTCTGAAGAGCCAATGAGCAATCTCCACGCCAAAGAACCCCTAGACCCTCTATAAAAACCCCTTGCTTTCTCAGCTCAGAGTCGACTCCCTTGTCTCCTGTGTGAGATACCAGTCGACCTGGAGCTCCGCCAATAAAAGCCTCATGTGTTTGCAGCAAGTGTTTCTGGTGTGAGTTGCTCGGGGCCGCGCTAGACAGCAGGATCAAGGAAAGTCCTAAATTGGGGTCTTTCATAAGTTTTGAGATAGCTTGTTATGTCTTATTAGGTAACTGATATATATCCTGAAATTTGTCTACATTTGTTTCAAGTGTATTCTTCCAGTTAGAATTCAAATGTCCCTTGTTCTCTTATCTTAAAATTCTCAAACTTTAAAACTACCTGGTCCCTTTCCCATTCAGCTCAAGCTGAGCCAAGAAATTATATTTTAATGGAATTAGTTTATTTATATAGCCTCACATTTTTCTCCAACTTTTTGTCAGAAGAATTATTGCCCAAAATGGTATCCACTTCTCTTTCTCATATGTACTAATAAAGTTTATTAAAACGACCTCTTCTCTAGAAATGTCTCTTTAATACCAGAAAAGAAATTTCTAATTAGTGTGAAGGTGCTTTAGATGATTCATCATGTAGCTAGTTAGTAAAATTTAGTAAAAAAGTTAGTAAACATTTAGTAAAATTTAGTAAAAAAGTTAGTAAAATTTAGATTATAAAGTAAAATTTCTTAATACTATTACTTAAATGTGGTTGCTAAGATTCCAGAAATACATTACTATTTGTTCAGTGGGTCCTATGAAGTTGAAATTAACATTTTAAATGGAAAGAAAAATTATGTAGGCTTATTAAGGTTCTGTTAATTGTCAAATATTGTTTTAAATGGACTCAGTGAAAACATTTGATAGAGTTCTCAAATTTTTTTTATTAATCAAGAGGAAAAACTTCATAGGAACATTCTTTTTACTTAGGTTTGCTTTATATTTAAAAAGTAAAACATGACAGCAATTCAAAAAACCACTAACCACTCCGAACATTGCTTGAATTGAGAAACAAAAGTAATAAACAGCCTCATGATTAAAAATTAGAATTGCAAGCCTATATCCTTCCTTAACTTGCTTAGAAATGTAAACCACACCTGGTTGGTAATGGAAACGTGCATAAATTAATTTTACCTCCCACACACAAATAAGAAATGGAATAGACAAGATACAGTATCTTAAAACAAATAGCAACAACTTTTCTTCCCTGATAATTACTAATTTGTAAGTCAATACTTTCCCCCCCCCCCTCTCACAATGACAGTTCTTATTTGGAGGCAGAGGGGAGATGAAGTTATCTTTGGGACTCTAAGTTTTAAAGATATAGAACTCATTCCAGAAATATACCCATCAATGATAATATATAATTTCTAGTGGTTCATGATAGACAGTGAAGAGATTGAGATTGTTAACAGCTTCACTTTGCTTGGCTCCACAATCAACTTTCTTGATACCAGCAGCCAGGAAAATAAAAAGACAAATTTCCTTTGGAAAGTCGGCTGTTAGGACATCTCCAGAGTAATGAAGAGCAATGATGTCAGTCTGGAGACTAAGGTGTGCCTGATCCATGCCATGGTCTTCTCAATCACTTGCTTTACATCAGAGAACTGAACAATGACTAGGGATGATAGAAGAAGAATTTATGCCTTTGAACTGTGGTGCTTGAGAAGAGTATTGAATATACCATAGACTGTCAGGAGAACAAACAGCTTCATACTGGTGAAGGTTAAACCAGGCTACTCCTTGGAGTATTCTTGGAGGATTCTGAAGCTCTATCTGAAATACTTTGGACATGTTGCAAGGAGGGACTAATCCTTGGAGGGGGACATCATGCTTGGGAGAGCATGGAGGAGCAATGCAGGAGAGGAAGACCCTCGATGAGATGGACAGACTTAGTGACTGGAATAATGGGGTAGGTGTGTCAGAGACAGTAAGGTTGGCCCAGGATAGAGCAGGGTTCACAGCTGTTGTACATAAGGCCGCCTATGAGTTACAGCGGACTTGAAGGCACATGACAACAATACAGTGGCTCATGGTCCCTGTATTGCTGTGAATTTTTTTAGTTAGAAACTCTGGTGTAGAGAAACTCCAGACTCATGAGTTTCCCTTGATATAATCCACAGAGAGGAGTTTGCTGTTAACCCAACAACTGAGCCTCTCTGGTGGTTCCATTCAGCAGTAGTAACTCAGTCAGTCTCATCCTGTGTGGTTTACGGCCTCAGAAATCTCCTGGAGAGGCAGCTATAAGTTGATTCTGACTCATTAACATTGAGAGGTTTTATTAAAATTTCCGTTATTAACGTGCAATCTGAGGTTTTGCAGACCATGGTTTCTGCTAAGGTGCACAAAAGCATTCGTTTTAAATGTACAAACAAATGCTTTAGTTAGCATGTTAAAACCAATGGACTTTCAGCTAAGATAGTACTTGTAACTCTGGTAAAATTCCTAATGATTCCATCCCTGAATGTGCCTTTTTAAATTTAAAATTTCAACCAACTACCCTGTCAATATAGACGATTAATAAATACTGAGTTTTCCTCACTCTTTGGAAAATTACCTGCCATATTTTGCTAAGGGCACTCATTCTCCTTCTGGAAAAAGTGCAGTTTAATTTCCAAATAAGATTTGTGATACATAAGACTTCACTAATTTCAAGTTAGTGCCAAATGACAATGAATAAGGAT
This sequence comes from Elephantulus edwardii, assembly GCF_000299155.1. NCBI lineage: Eukaryota > Metazoa > Chordata > Mammalia > Macroscelidea > Macroscelididae > Elephantulus > Elephantulus edwardii. The sequence continues at coordinate 149,604 of NW_006400044.1, read as the reverse complement.
GACAGAAGGAAAACTGATGCCTTTGAGCTCTGGTTGCCTAGTGGCAAGAAGCTGCACTGCAATGCAAAGGCGAATGGTTCGAATCCACCAGATGCTCCTCTGGAGAGGGAGGTGAAATCTTTTCCTTTGCCAGTCGGCTGCGATTTGCCAGTGTGTGTGCGCGCGTGCGCACACACACACACACACACACACACACACACACACACACACAGAGTCAGCCAAAAGTACAAATATGTGTTGGAGAAGGTACTGCTGGAATGTCCTTTGGAGGCAAGAATGATGGGGCTTTGCCTCACAGACTTTTTTCATGTTGCTAGGAGGGACTATTCCTTGGAAAAGGGCATGTTCTTTGGAAGGATGGAGGGTTGGTGAAGGAGAGGAAGACCTTTTGATCAGGTGGATTGACATAATGACTGCTGCAATGGGCTCTAGTGTGTCAGGAGGATAGGACAGAACAGGACAGGGGTTCAGATCTGTTGTTCCTGGTGTTGCTATGAGTTGTACTTGACTTGACAACACCTAACAACAACAACAACAACTTGACCTTAAAGAACAAATCTCATGTTTCTTTTCTAACTTCACTGTTTTCTATTCCACTCTTTTCCTTTTTTTACACCTTCTTTTGTTCACTTGTATATATTTAAAAATACTCTGTTGGAAATGTGAGTTCACACATGTTGTTGTCATTGTTATGTGCCATTGAGTCGTTTGTGACTCACAGCGACCCTATGTACAGCAGCCCTAAACCCTGCTCTACCCTGTGCCAATCGCACTGCCTCTGTCACACCCATCCCAATTACCCCAGTCACTGAATCAATCCATCTCATAGAGGTTCTTCCCCTCTTGTGCCATTCCTCCACCCTCCCAAGCATGATGTCCCTCTCCAAGGACCTGTCCCTCCTTGCAACATGCCCAAAGTATGTCAGACGAAGCCCCAGAATCCTTACCTCCAAGGAGTAGCTTGGTTTAACCCTCTCTAGGATGAAGCTGTTTGTTTTCTTGGCAGTCCATGCTACATTCAATACTCTTCTCCAGCACCACAGCTCAAAGGCATCAATTCTCCTTCTGTCCTCCCTAGTCATTGTCCAACTCTCTGGTGCATAACAAGTGATTGCAAAGGCCATGGCCTGTATCCAGCATGCCTTAGTCTCCAGAGAGACACCGTTGCTCTTGAGGACTTTAGGGAGGTCCCTAACAGCAGACTTTCTCATCGCAGTATGTTTTTTTATTTCCTTGCTGCTGGTGCGAAGAGTGTTGATTGTGGAGCCAAGCAGACTGAAGCTGTGAACAATCTCAATCTCTTTGCCATCCATCCTAATGCTACCAATTGGTCCAGTGGTGAGAATTTTTGTCTTCTTGATGTTGAGCCTCAGTCCATATTGAAGGCTGCAGTCCTTGACCCTCTGCAGTAAGTGCATGAGGTCCTCCTCAGTTTCAGCAAGCAGGGTTGTATCATCTGCATAACTCAGATTGTTAATAGATCTTCCACGAATCCTGATGCCACAATTCTCCTCATAGAACCCAGCCTCTCGGATAATCTGCTCTGCATACAGGTTGAAAAGGTATGGAGACAGAACACTTCCCTGGCGTACACCCTTCCCAATTCTGAACCATGCAGTGTTACCCTGCTCTGTTCTGACAACTGCCTCTTGGTCCAGGTATAGGTTTCGCATTAGCACGATTAAATGTTCTGGGATTCCCATTCTTCTCAGAGGCAGCCACAATTTGTTACAGTCATTACCCAAATCTATTTAAAAACAAAACAAAACAAACAAACTAGGGTAAAAGTTCAATTTATTTTAGTAGATATCATTCCAATTGAGCAGTGTAAACTCAAACCTAGAACAAGGGAATGGGGCTGCATGCTAGCAAAATATTGCTGAAGATCATCCATAATTGGCTAAAATAGCCCATTGTCAGAACTTCCAAAAGTTTAAGCTGGGTTCAGAAGAGGCCGTGGCACCAAGGATATCATTGATAATGTTGGATGGATCTTATCTGAAAGCAAAGAATATCAGAAGAATATCTATTTGTGGTTTATTGACAATGCAAAGGCATTCAACTGTGTGTATCATAACAAATTATGGCTAACATTAAAATGATTTGGAATTCCAAAATTGTGCTCATACTGACTCTGTTCCTGGATCAAGAGGCTGTTGTGCAAGTGAACACTACATGGTTTGAAATCAGGAAAGATGTATACTAGGGTCATATCCTCTCTCCATACCTATTCAATCTATACACTGAACAAATCATTCAAGAAGCTGAACTCTATGAAGAAGAACATGGCATCAGGTTTGGAGTAAGACACATTAACTACCTATATTATAAAAAGAAAGAAAAAAACCAGAAACAAAATACAACCTACGTTATGCAGATGGCACAACCTTGCCTGCTGAAAGTGAGGAGAACTTGAACTTCTGCTGTAGAAGATCAAAGACTATAGCCTTCAATATGGATTAAACCTCAAGATAAAGAAAACGAAAATTTTCATCACTAGACTGAAAAGGCAGCATCATGGTAGGGAAAAGATTGAAACTATAAAGGATTTCATTTTATGGATACATTATCAGTACACTTGGTACCAGCAATGAAGAGTTCAGTTACACTGCCTTGGGAAAGTCTGCTGTCAGGTACCTCTCCAAATCACTGAGGAGAAACAATGTCAGTTTGGGAATTTAGGTATGTCTGATTCAGACTATCGTCTTTTCAATAGCATATTACACACCTGAGAGCTTGATAAGGATGACAGAAGAATTGATGTCTTTGAGTTTTGATGTTTGAAGAATACTGAGTATCTTGTGGAATGCCAAAAGAACAAACAGACATGTCTTGGAGAAGGTATAACCAGAGTGTTCCTTTGAGATAAAGATGAAGAAGCTGTGTCATATACTTTTGGCATGTTATTAGGAAAAAGCTATTCCTTAGAAAGGGATACCATATTTAGAAATGTAAAGGGTCAGGGAAAGAAAGGAAGACTAAACCAGATGAATTAACACAGTGACTGCTGCAATGAGCTTGATTATGTCTGAAATAATGAAGATGGCACAGGATAGAACAGGATTCAGATCTGTGGTTTATAGGGTCACTACGAGTTGTCTTCCAATCGATGGCACCTAAGAATAACAACACGGGCAAAATTTGAATGTTCTAGGACATTGAAAAGAACTGAAGCTGAGCTCTCAGTCTGATTTTCCAGGAAGTGCTTCAAGTTCAACTCACTTTGGGTGAGCAAGGACGTGGCATCTGTTTAATGCAGGTTGTTGAGGAGTCTTCCTCCAATCCTGATGTCACATTCTTCTTAAAGTTCAGCTTCTCAAATGATCTGTTCAGCATACAGGTTGAAGAGGTAAGGAGAAAGGATACATTCCTGAAGCACATTTTCCTGATTTAAAATCATACAGTGTTCCCTTGCTCTGTTCTCTTTACCTTACCTAGCAGTGAGCTTGTGAGATCAAACAGTGTTTCTACTTGTCCTCCTGGAAGTGAGTTAGTTCACTCAGCATAATGCTCTCCAGTCCCTCCCAAGTTAGGTTTACCAAAATCATTGTTCCTGTGTGCTGCATAGTATTTCATTGTGTGAATGTACCATAATTTCTCAATCCATTTCTTTTGTGGTTGGACACTTGGGCTGTTTCCATGTTCTAGTGATGGTGAATATTATTGTAGAATGAATATAAAGATCCAAGGGGGATAGAGGAGGATGGAAGCAAAGGGATGAGGATGTGCAGGGGGAAGGGGGGATTAATCATAGAGTTGTACAATTTGATGAGTGGAGGAGTGAGGGAAATTCGGAAGATTCTGTCCTCAAAAACAATTCAAGGCCCACTCCAGAGGAAGTGATGGCAAAAATGCTCTTGACAGGCAGGTAGGGCCCCGGCATGTCCCCTTCTCATGCTGAAGGGAGATGGCTCAGCGGCTTGTCCTGGGGAGGTTCTTGGCCTTGGTCATCTCCAGGAAGCCTCTTCAGAGCAGTGGGCACCACTCATATCCAGGGCCCTACAGCTCCCACAATGTCATCCTAAAGGCCTGGCACCAACACCCGGCCCAACACGGAGAGTGCATACTTCCAGAGTCTGGCCACAACTTTAACATCCAGGATGGCGCTGATATTTAGGACCGATGGTTGTGGATTTCCATGCAGTCTCTGTTGCACCCACGGTGCTGGCCATCAAGAATGGAGAAGTGGTGGACAAGTTTGTGGGTATCAAAGATGAGGATCAGCTGGAGGCCTTTCTGAAGAAGCTGATTGACTGAAAAGCAGGTGTATAATAAGGAACTTTAGGATCCCCTCTGCCTTCTGCTGTGAGGAACAGACCCTGCGCCCTGCTCTAAAATGACCTGACCACTTTAGACCAGCACCCCCGCAGTCATCCTCCTTCTCCCATCCTCCCTGCCAGGCACGAGGGCTGAGAACAAGCCCTGGGCTGGGGCCCTGCAGACTCTTGGTTCTAGAAGGTCCCAAACACTGCCTTCCCTCACCGTTTGCTGGCTCTTTGGTTCTCCGAGTGGGTGGCTGAACTGTGAACAAATCAGGTGAATAAAATGAGATTTTGCACTGTCAAAACAACAACAAGAACAATAACAATGTATTCAAATTTTGTAAATAAACTAGTATAAAAAAGTTCAACTTGAGGAAAGCAAAGGGAGAAAGGGGGTAAAAT
>NW_006400044.1:140176-144040 GCF_000299155.1 Elephantulus edwardii | reverse complement strand
GCGACCCTATAAAGGAGAGTCCTCGACGCTTGGGTGCCATTCATCCTCTCTCCAGGTTCATAGGGTTTCCGGAGGCAAGCTATTATGGAAGTGGACGCCACTCCTCCTTCCACGCTTGTTTAATCGGGGAGCTCCACCACACTCTCAGTCCGCACTGGGTAGCCATTAACGCATTAACGCATTTGACACATCCGTGTCACAGTGTTCAGCCTCACAGCAACCACAAGTGACCTCGGGACAGCAACTTCTACACCAGGGCTATACGACCTAGAGGAATGTAGAAGTATTTTGATTCATGTGTGAATTTCATTTTTAGGGGGTCATAAGAATTTTATTTATCCTCTGTTTATTGCCTTTTCAGATATATTTAGTAGTCTAAGTATGCCGTAGATTTGTTGTTGCTATGTGCTATTGAATCAACCATGACTCATAGATAGCTACCCTATGAACAGCAAATCTGAACCTTGCTCTATCTTGAGTCTACTTCGCCATCTCAGACACACCTAACCCTGTTGCCACAGCCAACACTGTCAATCCATGCCATCAAAGATCTCTTATCTTGTGTTGACTTCTTACCCTTCCAAACATGATGTCCTTCTGTAAGGACTGGTTCTTCCTGACAACATGCCTAAAGTATGTGAGACAGAGTTTCAAAATCATTGCCTCCAAGGAGCACACAAGTTTCACTTTCTCCAGGACACACCTGTTCATTATCTCAGCCATCCATGGCATACTCAGTGCTATTTTCCAGTAATTTTTCAGCTCTCAGATGCATGACAAGCAATTAAGAAGACTATTCTTTTGGTTAGCACACCTTAGACTTTAGCATTTTAGAAGCTGCTGCTTTTAACACATTGGAGAGATACTGAATGGTATATTTCCCCAGCACAACTTGTCTTTTGATTTTCTGAATGCTGGTGCCAGGGGTGTTGTTTGTGGATCTAAGCAAGATGAAAACATAAGCAACTTCAATTATTTCTCTATCTATCATGGCCTGCAGTGAGGGTTTTTATTTTCTTGATGTTGAGATGCAATCCAAATTGAAGGCTGTAGTCCTTGATCTTTTATGGCAAGTGCTTCAAATATTTCTCACTTTCTGCAAACAAGGTTGTGTAATCTGCATGGTGCAGGTTGTTGATAAGTCTTCCTCTAGTCCTGATTTTACATTCTTCTTTATAGTGTTCAGCTTCTCAAATGATTGGCTTAGTGTACAGTTATGGATAAAGGATACAACCCTGACACATAACTTTTCTTGAATTCGAACCATATAGTGTTCCCTTGATCTATTTGCATAACAGCCTCTTGATCAAGGTGTAGGTTTCTTATGAACATAATTGTTTTGGGATTCCTATTTTTCTCAATGTCATACACAATTTGTTATTATCCCCACAAGTCAAATGCCTTTGCATAGTCAATAAAACACAATTAGACATTCTTCTTGTTTTACCTTCTTTCAGGCCGAATCCATCTCACATCAGCAATGACATCCCTGGTGCCAGGGCCTCTTCTAAATCCAGCTTGAACTTCAGGCAGTTCTCTCTTTGATTTTGGATGATCTTCAGAAATATTTGCTTGCATGTGACTTTAATGATAATATTAGATAATTTTCACATTATATTGGATTGCCAGCTTTGGGAATGAGGATAAATATGGATCTCTTCCAGTCAGTTGGTTATGTAGCTGCATTCCAAATTTCCTGTGATAAACTGGTGAGCACACACAGGGCTGCACGTGTCATTTGAAGCATCTTTATTGGTATCATATTTTTATCTTATTTTTTGCCAATGTCTTCAGTATAGTTTGATCTTCTTCTTTCATTACCATTGGTTCTTGTTCATAAAGTACTTCTTGACATTTTTAGTGTCAGCCAATTCTTTTTGATACACTGACTCTGTGTATTCCTTCCATGTTCTTTTAATGCCTCCAGATCAAACATTCATAACATCTCTCAATATTGCAACTTGAGGCTTGAATTTGTTTTTCTTTCGTTCAATTTGAGAAATGCTCAGCAAGTTCTTCCTTTTTTGTTCTCCAGCTCCATTTCTTTGCACATTCTATTGTAAACTTTGCTTTGTCTTCTCAAGCTGCCCTCAAAACCTTCTGTTCAATTCTTTTATGTCTGTGTTTCTCCCTTTTATTTTGTTTTCTTGACACCTAGTGCAATTTTCAGAGTCTCTTCTGTTATCCATTTTGATCATTTCTTCTTTCTATTTCTTTTGCTTGCTTCATAGATTTTTAATAACAAATTTTTGCTCATTACACGGATTTTCAAATTTCCCCTGACTTTTTCTTAAATGACTTTTATCACTTTAGACTATATATGGAGGTCCTTTATCCATCTAAACTTAGTTTTGTATATAGTGTGAGCTATGATTCTTGTTTCAACTTTTTGCAAATACATTTCCAATTTTGCCAGCATCAGATGCTTTCTTTTATCTCTTTGTCAATAATCAGTTGTCCATAGATTGATGAATTTATTTCTGAGGTCTCAATTCTATTCCATTGATGTATGTATCTGTCACTGTGTCAATGCCAAGCTGTTATGATTGCTGTGGCTGTGTAGCAGGTTTTGAGATAAAAAAGTATGAGGGTTCTTGATTTTTCCTCTTCCGTATCATTTCACATATCCAGACTCTTTCCTAACCGTATGAAGTTGGTGGCCACTCTACCCATCTGTATAAAGAATAACAATGGAATCTGGATTGGAATGGCATTGTGTCTGTAGATTGCTTTCGTTAGTATTGCCGTCTTCACAATGTTATAATTCATGAGCCTGGCATATTTTTCTAGTTAACTATTTAATATGTGTGAATGTCATAGTCTAATTACCAGGCTTAAATTCAGAAAATCTATTTTTACTCCCTATCTGCAATGTCTGATACATGCCATGGTCTTTGCTATCACTTGTTATGCATCAGAGAGTTGGACAGTGACTAAGCAGGCTAGAAGAAGAATTGATGCCTTTGAGCTGTGATGCTGGAGAAGAGTATTGAGGGTACGATGGACTGCTAGGAAAACAAACAGATTCATCCTTCATCCTGGAAAGGGTTATACCGGGCAGTTCCTTGGAGGCAAGTATTCTGAGGCTCCGTCTAACATTGGACATGTTGTAAGGAGGGACTGGTCCTTGCAGAGGGACATCATGCTTGGTAGGGTGGAGGGACAGCACAGGAGGGGAAGGCCCTCTGTGAGGTGGATTGATTCAGTGACTGGACGGGCCTGTTGGAGACAGTACGATTGGCAAAGGACAGAGCAGAGTTTAAGGCTGTTGTAGTACTTAGGGTCGCTATGAGTTGCAAGTGACTCGATGGCACATAACAACAACAACAGCAACAACATCTGCAATGTCCCTTGTTGGCTCTTTTCTTTCTGTGAAATACTCTTCAAAACTGTCACTTTTATTCTTTTCAACTGTTTAATAACCCTTACATCTTAAATTTCTTAGTCTGCTTTAATCTATACCTTCCTAACTAGTCTTCAGTCCAATCCAAATCAATTCCATTTCTTTAAAAAAAATCTATCATTCTCCACCTTTAAATATTTATACAGCTCTCCATTGCCTTTAGGATAGCATAAAAAAACCACCTAATAACAAAGCCCGTTTATCCTTAGTCATGTTGTTGTTGTTATGTGCTGTCGAGTCGCTTGCGACTCATAGCGTCCCTATGTACAACAAACAGCTCTAAACTCTGATCTGTCCTGTGCCAATCTCACTGTCTCCGACACACTCATCCCGATTACCCCAGTCACCAAATCAATCCACCTCCCAGAGGGCTTTCCCCTCCTGTGCCTGCCCTCCACCCTACCAAGCATGATGTCTTTTTCCAAGGACCGGTCTCTCTTTACAACATGACCAAAGTATGT
>NW_006400044.1:118878-139826 GCF_000299155.1 Elephantulus edwardii | reverse complement strand
TGTGGAGCCAAGCAGACTAAAGCTGTGAACAATCTCAATCTCTTCACCATCCATCCTGATGCTGCCAGTTGGTCCAGTGGTGAGAATCTTCATCTTCTTGACATTGAGCCTCAATTCGTATTGAAGGCTGCCGTCCTTGACCCTCTGCAGCAAGCTCTTCAGGTCCTCCTCAGTTTCAGCAAGTAGGGTTGTGTCGTCTGCATAAGGCAGATTGTTGATAGATCTACCACCAGTCCTGATGTTGCATTTCTCCTCATAGAGCCCAGCCTCCCGGATGATCTATCCTTAGTCATAGATTTAGATATCCTGGCCCTTGGTCCATGGTTTTCTCCTTGGTTTCATCTTTAGCTATGACTTATATGTTTTCATTTTATTCAAACTGAACTTCTCATTTCTCACACGTGAAATGCTCTTTCTCCCTCCCTGGTTCTCACACAAGCTTTTCTCTTGGTATAAACCACTTTTTCTTGCAGTCTAGGAATGTCCTGATCCTTTTCACCAAACTGATGGCTTGGGTTTTTTTGGTTTGTTTGTTTGTTTCATCTCCTCCTCAAATATTCTGTTCTCAGAACATACAATATTGCTCTTATTTTATGATTACTACAAGAGATCCATATTTGTTTTCAATCCCCCAAAAGATGACCCAACAGAATGTGAAAATTACCAAACAATACCACTCATATCACACCAGGAGTACATATTATTACCAATGTTAGATGGATCTTGGGTAAAAGTAGAGAATACCAGAATATTTGTATTTTATTGGCTGTGTGAATCATAACAAAATTATTGCAACATTGAGATACATGGAAATCCCAGCACACTTAGTTGTTCTCATTTGAATAGAGCAAGGAAACACAGCCTCATTTAAAATCAGGTGAACTGTGCATCAGTATCCTTTATCCATAGCTCTTCAATCTGTATTCAGAACAACTGAACTGAGAAACTAGAGTTTATGAAGGAGAATGTGTCATTAGGATTAGAGAAAGACTTATCAACATCCTGAACTATGCAGATGACACATGTTACTTGCTGAAAGTGAGAGGGACTTGAAATACTTGCTACAAAGGATTAAAGGCCACAACCTTCACTATGAGTTACATCTTAACATCAACAAAATAAAAATCTTCCCCACTAGATGAATGGGAAACATCATGACAGATGTTAAATAACCAGGCTAGATGGAGAAGATATAGAAATTGTCAATGCCATTATCTTGTTTTCATCTACTGTCAACACCCTTGGCACCAGTAGCCAGGAAATTAAAGAATGCATAGTGGAAGTCTACTGTCAGGGACCTCTCCAAAATGCTGAAAAGCAAAGGTATCCATTTGAAGAATAAGTTCTCCTGATTCAAGTCATGGTCTTTTCAGTCACTTGCTATGCATTTGAAAGATGGACAATGAATTAACATGAAAGAAGAATATTAGGGGAGCTCTGGTGGCCTAGTGACAAGAAGCTGCACTGCAATCCCAGAGGTGCACGGTTCAAATCCACCAGATGCTTTGCCTAGGAAGGAGGGACAATCTCCTCCTGTACCAGTCAGATCTGATTTGACGGTACACACACATAAAAATAATAAAATTTTTAAAAAAAGAAAAAAAAAGAAAGAAGAATATTGCCTTTGAGTTTGCGCTGGAGAAGAGTGTTGAATGGCCATGTACTTTTGATTACTTGCTATGCATCTGACAGCTGGAAAATGAATAAGGATGCCAGGAAAATAATTGATTCCTTTGAACTGGGGTGTGGAAGTAGAGCAGGGGCCTTTGCAGTGCAGAGGGTCAGCTATGGGTTGGTTCTGACTCTAAGCAACAACTTTTAAAGAAAAGCCTTTAAATGTCTAGTTGAATTTTGGCATTACATTACAGGAGGAAAACAGAAGTCAAGATGTAATTAGACAAACATAAACTCTTAGAAAAGATTCTGGGAAAGTGTGTTAATAGCATAATCCCACATATGTTTCTACAAAATTCAACCTGAAAAAGTCAAGCTATTTAAGAGTACTTATTAATTCGATGAATGATCTCAAAAGTGGGGAGAAAAATCATTATTCTAGGGTTGATTTGCCATTACAGGTCTGAACTGCCAGAGGCATCAAGCCACCCAAAATCTACACTACATGAGTCACAAACTGAACAGGTCTTTACTGCACCTAAATTCCAGTTTCTAATCATGAAGGTAAATATGAAAATATGGATATTTTGAGAGTAAAGAACTGATTCTATAGGGACCATTTCATTTTAAAAATTACATCATGCCTGTGAAAAAGATTCATAAGATAGTTAATGTAGTTTAATAATAAAATAGCTTAAAATTAATATGTAAAATTATAGCAATTAATATGAAAACTCATATTAATTTAAAATTAATATTTTAAATAAACTCTAAAGAAATGAAAATTTTACAACTTCCTCATAAACAAATGTTAAATTCCCATTAAGATTCTTCAGGAAAGGAGCAATTTGACCCATGGGCAGATTACAATTGTAACATGAAATAGCATGCAAATGTTGCACTAGATTGGTTAATGCTCATGTGAGGAAGTCTATTTTCTAATCCCAGCTTGAGCTATATGAGAGTGGATATATCACTTAACAATAGACTAATACATATAGAAGTTATATGGCATCATAGAAGGTAATAATTACATCAGGAAATAAAAGCCTAAATAAGATGGAAAATATCAAGAATGGGAGTGTATGCTCAGGTGGGCCAGGTACCTGACATATGGTGACCATATGTGAAGAAGTTTGTGTGTGCTGTTGAGTCAATTCTAACACAATGATACTAATGTTGCCAGGAGGTACTTTTGAGATGACTACAATTCATAGAGACCCAATCAACAAGAGGTAGAAACCTTGGCCTTTTCTACCCTGTCTTCACAATCTGCTCTATGATCCAGCCTATTGTTACAGTCACTCACAGTGTCAATCCACCTCCTTGAGGATCTTCTCTCTTGAAGAACCTCCATTTTCCCAGCATGATGTCTTTTTTCCAAGGACTGTACCCTTCTGACGACATGCCTAAAGTACATGAGATGATATTTTACCAAACTTGCCTCTGAGGAGAACCCTAATTGCGTTCCCTCCAAGAAAGGCTTGTTTATTATTTTTGGCAGTTCATAATTTATTAAATACTCTTCTCCAGCACCAAAATTCAAGGGCATAGTTTATTCTACTGTCTTCTTGATATTCGTTGTCCAACTTTCATGTTGTTGTTGTTGTTTGATGCCATCGAGTCGTAGACGACTCATAGCGACCCTATGAACGAACGGCCTGAGCACTGTTCGTACATAGAGTTTCTGGAGGCAAGTCATTTTGGAAGTGGATGCCGCTCCTGCTTCCACGCTTGATTTAGTCAGGAAGCTCCAGCCAACACTGTCCACCATGGGTGCCCATTACCATGATTGGCACATCACTGTCACAGTCTTCAGCATCACAGCAACCACGAGTTACCTCTGTACAGCAACGCACAGACCAGTGCTATACCACCTAGAAGAATGTTTGACAGGAAGACAATTTGAACCTGGCCGAGGGCCACAGATGAAAATCACCCACTTTCAGCTTGGTAGCATAGCTTCCTTTCCACTAGGCCAACGTAGATCTCTCTTGGTCGCCTTCATTGTTATTGTTGTTTGATGCCGTCAAGTCGTAGACGACTCATAGTGACCGTATGAATGAACAGCCTGAGCACTGTTTGTATATAGAGTTTCCAGAGGCAAGCCATTTCAGAAGTGGATGCTGCTCCTGCTTCCAGACTTTCATGTATGTACTAAATAAAACTTCCTCAAAGAGTTCCCTATCACCTCAACATAAAGACAACAAAAAGCTTTATAACTTGACAAATAAAATACATTATGGTAAATGGAGAAAATTATTAAAGTTGTCAAGGATTCCAACTTAATTGGATCCCTAATCAGTGTCCATGAAACCTATAATCGAGAAATGAATCAGTGTATTACATCGGGAAAATGTGCTGCCAAAGGAACATTGCCAAGTGTTAAAGAACAAAGCTGTCACTGGGAAGACTGTTGTGGACCTCATGCAAGGGAAGGTGAGCCTTCCAATGAAGAAGGAAAACTGAAGAATTGATGCTTTTGAATTGTGTTAGTAAATTTTTGTTTGTTGTTTGGCAATCCATGAAATAGTCAATATTCTTTGCTCACACCACAATTCAAAAACATCAATTCTTATTTGTTCTTCTCCAACTTTTATAAGCATATGAAGCACTTGAAAATATCATGGTTTGGACCAGAAGCACCTTTCTTTATGGACTTTATAGATGACTGTTTCCAAATAAAAAATGAAATCCTTAACAACTTTGATCTTTCCTCCATTTGTTTGCCCTCTAGTGATATAAGGATTAATGGTCTGTCCATTTTGCTGTACAAAGGCAACTCGTGTTTGTTGTGATGCTGAACACTGTGACACTGATGTGTCAAATGGGATAATGGTTACCCATGGTGGACAATGTTTGGTGGAGCTCACCTATTGAAACAAGCTTAGAAACAGGAATGGCATCCACTTTTGAAATGGCTTGCCTCTGGAAACCCTATGAACTTGGAGAAATGATGAATGTTATGCAAGTGCTCATGTCTTTCATTCATAGGGTTGCTATGAGTCATCTAGGACTTGATGGCACTTAACAACAACAATAACATTAATTTACACAATATATTACATGTAACGTTTTTAGCATAACTCAGGAAATATCAAAGTCAAAGTCATAGCCATCGACCCACATGCATCACTCTCCTGTAGATTTCCCAAGCTATGAATCACATGGGAGGAGATTGTCTATCTTTTTCCTCAGGAATAAGATTTGAACCTCTAGAGGTACCAGCTTTATGTTAGCAGTGCAAATAGATTTGTGGAAGAGCTTATCTTTTGGGTGATTAACTCATGGATATTTTAGGTTTTTAAACAAATGGTGAAAAACATCTTCATTCTAATGCATACTTTTTAAAAACTGACAATGTTATCATTATTTTCTTTGAAACAGGCATTCATGGCACACGTGTTAAGACCTGTCACCTAAGACTGTTAACATCATTGAGAGTCTGTGTTCTGTATTGCAAGAAATTGTAAATTAGAAGACAAGCTGTCAGCCCAAGATAAGTTTCAACATGAATATTAATTTTTAAAACAGAAAGAAGGTAAAAGGAAAAAAAGAGATATCTTCAAATGTTTAAATCAGTTTAACTATAATAGAAGATATAAGAGGTACATAATGCATCATTTTCTATAGCAATTATTTTTTGCAAGCAAGTTTCTTAGGCATTCTTAACTGGCTATTCTCTATTGTAATCTTACCCTTCCTTTACCTGTACAATAATTTATATTCCAGCAAAATGAATGCACATATTATAATGTTCCTGCTGTTGATTGCCGTTGAGTTGAACACGATTCATAGCGACCCTGTGAACAAAATGCCTGAAGCTTTTCTATAACTATCATCATTTATCAAAGTTCATAGAGTTTCTAAAAGCATGCTATTTAGGAAGCGGATGCCACTCCGGCTTTGACATGTTAAAATAGTCTCTAGTAATCTTTCTTCCTATACTTCATTCATTTTCCTACTTCTGTTGATTGAGTAAATTTGAATTCATAGTAACCCAACATGACAAGATAGAAATGACCCATAGAATTTGTGTCTTCTAGGTTGCAACACCCCCATGATACATCTTCAAGGATATGAACATGTACGGCCAAGCCAATCAATAAGAGTGCATCTAAATTCCAAAATCAATCTCCATAATAGTCTATGTTTCCTACTGCCAAAGGGGCCCTTTAGAGTAGTGAGAGAAGATCTTCACCCTGAAACCCACAGCGTCCCTTTTCAGCAGGAAGTAGCTAAGAGAATACGCCATCCCCTTTTCCTTATGACTCAGGGTGAAGTCTCTCTCAGGGAGGAGTGATAGCGAATGGCAAAGGACACACTGACAAAGAAGATTAATCAGAACTGGATTTGACAAGCACTGTGGCATTTGGACAAGAACAAACTGGGAGGAGGGTAGAGAGAATAGTGCAACAATGAATGAATGGAAACCCAAAATCTCTATAAATGTTTATGAAAATTAATAAAATATAATTATAGAAAAAAAAAGAAATGATCCATAGGGTTTCCAACTATCTAAATCTGTATGGAAGCAAACGATCACATCTTTCTTCTGTGAAGTGGCTGGTGACTTCATACCATTGACCGTTCAGGTAGCAGCTTTAGCTTTAATTATTTTGCTACCAAGGCTCCTATCATACATCGTGAGTGGTTGTTGTTATTGCTGTGCATCATTATTGAGTTGGAACCAACCCATAATTGATCCTCTGGTGGGTTTTCAGAGGCAGTTAATTCCACCAGAGGAGATTACCCATCATCCTTCTACAGAACAGCTAATGGCTTCAAACTGCATGCCTTTGGGATTGTAGGGCAACTTCTTGCCACTAGGCCACCAGAGCCCTCAATTTTAAGTGGTATGAATGATAATTTAATGAGTTCCGGAAGTTTTGACAAAAAATTATAAAATATATGTTTTGGTTGTCTATAACTGTTAACAAATTGTCCTAGAATTTGACAGGCTAAAAGAATAAATATCTTTTATCTCATAGTATTTTTGAGGCTCAGGAATCTAGCAGTGACCTAGTTGGCTAATTCTTACTCTGGGTCTCTCATGAGAGAATAATCAAGTCTTTAGCCTAGGTTGTAGTCATCTAAGAATAAAATAGATCTGAAGGATCCCCTTCCACATTCACTCATATGATTATTTGTTGTAGGCCTTAGGTCTCCATCAAAAAGCCTTGCCTAAATAGTTAGCATACCCCAAAGCAAATTGCTTCACTAAAAATGATGGAAGCTGCAAGCTAATAGTAACTTTCACATTTTATATATTTTACAACAGTACAGTTTCTAAAAATTATAAATTTAAATTTAAGGTAAAAAAATATATATATATTGTTGTTGTTGTTAAGTGCCATCAAGTTGATTATAACTCATAGTGCACAATGAATCTGAATCTTGCCATCTTCTTCTGTGCTGTACTCATTATCTCTTAGACACTGGAGCTCATTAGTACAGTCATTGCATCAATCTATCTTGTCAAAGGTCTTTCTCTCTTTCCCTAAGTTTGTACCTTTCCAAACATAATGGCTTTTTCCAAGGACTGACCCCTCCTAAGAACATGCCTGAATTATATGTGATGAAGTTTCACTATCTTTGCCACTAAGAAACAGCCAGGTTGCACCTCCCCCCAAGACATATTTGCTAGTTCCATGGGATTATTCATTGCTCATCTCCAACCCCAATCTTTTCTCTATGTATCATGATTTTATCTGTTGGTCCAGTGGTGAGGATTTTTTTCTCAATATTGAGATGTAATCAATATTGAAGGTTATGTCTAATGTTTTGTAGCAAGAGCTTCAAGTCATCCTCACTTTCAGTGAGCAAGGTTGTGTCATTTATATAACACAGATTGTTGGTGAGTCTTCCTCCAATCCCAATGTCACACACATTCTTTTTCATAAAGTCTAGCTTCTGAAATGATGGGGTTTTTTTTCAGCATACAGATTGAATAGGAATGGACAAAGGACACAGCCCTGATTTCCTTTCTTGATTTTAAACCATGTAGTGTTCCCTTGCAACTCATGGCTTGAATTTGTTTTTCAATTCCTTCAGCTTAAGAAATGTTGAGTTTTGCCCTTTAGATTTTCTGACATCATCTTTTCACATAATAATGCTTTGCTTAGTCTTCCTGAGAGGGTGGTATGTTTGTCTTATAGATATGACTTATATACAAAGAGGAGGAAATTATAGGGTGGTATTAATAAGTTCAGAATTCTCTATGTAGGTATCAATTATAAAACTATAGTTTTCTCCAGCCTGCAGGACTGGTTGCTTGACCTTGGAGTTCTTAGTGTCCTTTCTTTGATCTGTCCGTTTATCAGAAGAGGAGATGCATCTCCTAGATTAGCTGTTATCTCTTTGAAGCGGTTTCCCCCAGTCATGTGTAAATTTAACTTAATCTGCCTTTTGCCTGCAAAGTGAATGTGAGTGATTTTCTTTCAGATGATAGAAATTCTTTTATTTTACTAACAAAAGTTTATTGTTAAGTAAATTGGTGTCTCACCCTCCTATAAAAGCCCATGACCACTCCCAATCTTGGAGGCAATCTTGGAGGTGACTTACTGTCTCCCCAGATCTGTGTAATAAAGTACACTGATGGATATTGCAATCCATTTGTCCTATTGGCGATTGACTACGGAAAGAACCCCTTGCGTTCAGTAACATTCCCAAGCTGTCTTTTGAAATCTTCTGTTCAGCTCCTTAATTTCTTGACTTTTTCTCTTTGCTTTGACTTCTCGGAGCTCTAGTGCAATATTCAGAGTCTCAGCTGACATCCAACTTGGTCTTTTCTTCCTCCTCTGCCTTTGTAATAACCTTTTGCATTCTTCATGGATGTTATTTTTGATATCCTCCCGCAGCTCATTTGGTCTTCACTCTTTAGCATTCAAGACCTTAAACCTGTTCCTGAGATGGTTTTGAAATTTGAGTGGGATAGACTTAAGGTCAAATTTTGTTCCCTGTGAATTTGATTTCATTTTCTTCAGCTTCAGCTTGAACTTGCATATGAGTAGTTCATGGTCTGTTCCACAATCAGCACCTGGCCTAGTTTTCATAGCTAATATTGAGATTCTCCAGCGATTCTTTCCACAGATGTAATCAGGATGCTTTGGGCAGAATATTAAATGATCCAAGAAGCATTAAAATAAGATGGAAGGAGTATGAATAGTCACTGTACCAGAAGGAATTGGCTGACACAGGATTATAAAAACAATGTATGAGAAAGAGCTGTGGTGATGAAAGAAGAAGTTTAAGTTGCGCTGAAAGAATTGGCAAAAAAACAAGGCTTCAGGAATTGATGGTATACCAATTGACATATTTCAACAATATGCTGCTCTGGATACACTTACTAAGTTGTGCTAAGAAATCTTGAAGAGAACCACCTGGCCAATTGACGGGAAGAGATATATATTGTTCCCATTCCAAAGAAAGGTGACCTGATAAAGTACAGAAATTATAAAACAATATCATTAATATCACATGTAAGCAAGATTTTACTGAAAATTATCCAAAAATGACTGGAGCAGCACATCAACAGAGAACTGCTAGATGTGCAGGATAGGTTTAGAAGAGGCTGTGGTACCAGGGATTCTTATTAAGCTAATATTAGTTGGATCTTGGCTGAAAGTAGAGAATATTAAAGAAATGTTTGTGTTTCATTGACTATGCAAATTTGACTTTGTGGGTAACTGACTCTGGGAAGAATGGAATCACAGAAAATTTGATTTTGCTCATGTAAAACCTATACTTGAACCAAGAGGCATTCATCTGAACAGAGCAAGGAGATACTGCATGGTTCAAAATCGGGAAGAATGTATGCCAGGGATATATTCTGTCTCCATACCTTTTCAATCTGTATGTAGAACAAATTATCCAGAAAGCTGGGCTGTATGAGGAGGAATACAGCATCAGGATTGGAGGAAGATTCATCAACAATCTGCGTTACGCAGATGACAAAACCTTGCTTACTTAAATAGAGAAGAACCTGAAGCACTTATTGCAGAAGATCAAGGACTGCCACCTTCAATATGAATTGAAGCATAACATCAAGAAAACAGATTCTCACCACTGGGCCAATTTGCAGCATCATTATGACGGTGATGAGATTGAAATTGTTAACAGCTTTAGTTTGCTTGGCTCCACAATCAGCACTCTTGTGACCAGCAGCCAAAAAATCCAGAGATGAATTGCATTGTGAAAGTCTGGTGTCAGGGACCTCTCCGGAGTACTGAAACGATGTCAGTCTGGTGACTAAGGCGTGCCTGATCCAGTCCGTAGTTTTCACAATTGCTTGCTGTATATCAGGGAGCTGGGCAATGAGTAGGAATGATAGAAAGAGAATTGATGCTTTGAGCTGTGATGCTGGATAAGAGTGTTGAATATACCATGGACTGCTAGGAGAACAAATGAATGTGTCATGGAGAGGGTGAAGCCAGCATACTCTTTGGAGGCAAGGATTCTGAAGCTTTGTCTGATGTACTCTGGGCATGTTGCAAGGAGGGACTGGTCCTTAGAGAAGGACATCATGCTTGGAAGGGTAGAGGGATGGAGAAAAAAGGGGGAAAAATCAATGAGATGGATTGGTACAGTGACTGAGGTATGTACTGAGAGTAGATGTATTGGAGACAATAAAGTTGGCACAGGATAGTTCAGGTTTTAGGGCTGTTGTACACAGGGTTGCTATGAGTTGCAAGCAACTTGATTGCACATAACAACAACAACAACAACAACAACAACAACAATGTTCCTTTACTCTGTTCAAACAACAGCTGCTGGTTCTAAGTGTAAGTTTCACATGAGAACATAACTAAGTGTTCTGACTTAGCCATAATATGCTATTATCTACATAATCATATGCCTTTGTATAGTTAATATAACACAAATAAACATCTTTCTAATGTTATCTGTTTTCAGTCAAGATTCATCTGACTGACATCAGCAGTGATATGCCTGGTGCCATGGCCACTTCTGAATCCATTCTGAATTTCTATCAGCTGGGGTAGCCTTATAATAATGTTTGGGTAATCTTCAGCAAGATATTACCTGCATGTTATAACAGTGATATTGTTTGATAATTTCTACATTATATTGGATCACCTTTTTTTTAAGAGAAATAAGGCAAATATGGATTACATATAGTCAGTTGGCCAGGCAATATAAGTTACAATATAAAGAATACATAATATAGTAATGAAACACGTACCAATTAGCAAAACAGCTAAAAACTTACATAATCTTAATGAAAACACATTTACATACACATTCCTCTTTCACATACTTTGGGAATGTGAATTAACACATGTTAGGGCTCATCAGTCCTTACAAAAAGACATCATGCTGGGAAATGTGGAGGATCAGGGAGAGGAAGATCCTTACTGAGAGGGATTGACACATTGGCTGCAGCCATGGGCTTGTGTGAGGATGCAGAGATTGTGAAGATGGCTCTGGAAAGAGCAAAGTTTCATCTAGTTGTTCACAGGCTCATTATGAGCTGGTGTAACTCCATAGCACCCAAAACCAATTTCATGTTTTTTTTATATGGACAGGTTCAATGAACAACACTATAATAGAACTTTAGAATATTCTTTCTAGAGAAAGAAATTTTGTACTCATTAGCTATCATTCTCCATTCATTTAAGCCCTCCTCAACCCTAAACCAAACCACAACAAAACACCCTTTAATTCTTTGCTGTTAAATAAGAACCAATTCATAGCTAAATTTCTCTTAAATGTCTAAGACTGTAAATCACATGAGAAGAGTTCTCCTTGGAATAAAGATGATAAGAAGAGCTTTGCCTCACACACTTCCGGCATATTATTAGGAAGGGCTATTCTTTGTAAAGGGACATTATACTTAGAAGGTGCAGTGTGGGCAAAAGAGAAAAAGACCCTAAACCAGATAGATTGACACAGTAACTGTTGCAATGGGCTCCAGTATGTCAGAAATTATTAGAAGGCACAGTATAAGACAAGATTCAAATCCATTGTTCATAGGGTTTCTATGAGTTATATTTGACTTGAGGGCACCTAACAGCAACAAAATTTTCTTAGCAGAATTCTTCTCACTTGCATTATTTGTAAAAATCCAGGATTAAATCCATAATCTGTCATCTCTACTCAACACCATCTGTTTGAGCTAAGGAAGGCTCCACATTATGCTGATTTTTGCCTCCAGAAATTTTTTATTTTATTATCAAAGGTAGGAATTAATGCCAGTTGAAGTCCTTCAACTGTCTTTTGACAGTTTCTTTTCTTTTCCAGTTTACTTTGGCAACTATTTAAAAATTTGTGGCCATCTTCAAATGACCTAGTTGTTATATGAATCTATATACAGAACAGATCATTCAGGAGGCAGGGCTTTATGAGGAGAAATATAGAATCAGTGTTGGAGGTAGATTCATCAATAACCTACTTTATACAGATGACACAAACTTGATTGCTTAAACTGAAGAAGACCCACAGTGCTCGCTGCAGAAGATCAAGGACTGTAGTCTTCTCTTTTTGTGAATACCAATATAAAATTTAAAAAAATGCAAGTTTATGATTTGAAATCTCACTGTCCCTCCCTCAGTGTCCTGGCTGACCCTCTTCCAAAACAGATGTGTTTGTTCTTTTGGTAGTCCAAAATTGGTTTATACAATAATCTTCACTAACCACACCTTTCACAGGCATCAGTTCTCCTTCAGTCTTTCTTACTCATTGCCCAAATTTCAAATGCATATGAAGCAACTGAAAATACTATAGGCCAGATACACATTAGTTTTTAAAAGAAATGCTCACTAGCATTCTTTGGTCACAAATTAAGCTAAAAATATATAAAAAAAACAACACACGAGCAAAATTCTTAAACATTTCAAAGTTATTAAAAAGGGGGGAAAAGGTAGAGAAATAACTTCAATATACCATTCAGGTCAACAGAAAGACAACAACAAAACTGTAACAACTTTGTGGATTTAGCATATGCATGTCTTACATAATAGTATTGCTGCATGCTGTCAAGTCAGTACTGACTTACAGCCAACCGTTCAGCAGGTTTTCAGAGGCTATAAATCACACAGGAAGACTGTTCACCTTTGTCTTGTGGAGCACCTGCTGGATTTGAACCCACCTACCTTTGGGCTGGCAGTGTAATGTCTTACCACTAATCCACTAGCATTTAAAGAGGTTGTTAGTAGCAGATTTATTCATTGTAATAAACCATTTGATTTTGTGATTTCTGCTTTCATGGGTATTGATTTTAGATTAAAATTTTTGTCCATTTCAATCTTTTTTCCATTTGTTTTAATTTTGCCTATTGTTCTGGTTGTGATGATTTCTCCCCTTCCCCTGCTTTCTTGTCATACAATCCATACTGAAAGCAGTACTCTTTCATCTTCTACAACAAAGGCTAAAGACTTCTTCCTTTTAAGCAAGCAAGGTTCTGTACATCTGCACATTGCAGGTTATGGAGTATTCTTCCAATCTTGATGCCATGTTATCTTCTTCATATAGTCTTGTTTCTCAGATTATTTGCTTAGCATCCAGACTGAATGGACGCAGAGAAAGGATAAAGCCCTGATGCACATCTTTCTTTACCTTATGCAGTTTTTCCTTATTCTTTTTGTATGAGTTTTCCTTTGTCAGGTTCTGCATGAGCACAATTAAATTTTCTGGAAATCTTATTATTCTCAGTGTTAATCATGGTTCACTATGATCCACAAAGTGAAATGCCTTCGTATAACTTGTGAGACAAAAATAAATACATTTCTAGTATTCTTTTATTTCAGTCATGATCTATCTGGCATCAGTAATTTTCTCCCTCATTTCAGGACCTCTTCTGAATCCAGCATGAATTTTTTTTGCAGTACTGTAGGTTTACCACTTCAATCGGTTTTTAATAATTTTTGGAAAGACTTTACTTGTGCATTAAAATATAATTAAGCATCATACTTGATGTTGTTGATGAGTACCGTGGGGTTGGAACAGACCCATAGTTGACTCTTCAGCAGGTTTTCAAAGGCAGCAAATCATGCTGGAGAAGATAGTTCATCTTTCTCCTGAGGAGCTACTTGTGGATTAGAATTGTATGCCATTGCGATTACAGTGTAGCTTCTTACTACTAGGCTACCAGAATGTGAAACCAAACTGCTCTCTGGAAGCTCTGTCTTATATACTTTGGGCATGTTGCCAGGAAGGAACAGTCCTTTGGAAGGACGTCATGCTTGGAAGGGTTGGAGGGACAGACAACAAAGGAGAGGAAGACCCTGGATAAGATGTATTGAAACAGTGACTGGGTCAATAGGGGTAAGTATGTAAGAGACAGTGAGATTGGCATAGGGTTTCTATGAGTCGCAGGCAACTTGAGGACAAATAACAACAAGCACCAGAGTTCCCTAGACACACTTGATAGTGTGGTATTAAGTTCAGAATCATGGTATAGTTGTAAAACTGACGTTATGTGTCTCCTGCCTCCAAAACTGGTTGGACTACTAGTTAACATTTGCTTTGCCCTAGAATCCTGCTTCAATTAGTCTATAGTCCTGGAAAGTACTTTAATCTGTCTGTTTACTAGGAGGGGAAATGCATCTTTCCTGGATTAGCATGTACCTTTTGTTAATCTGCTTTTTCAAGTTATGAAAATTATGTACAAGCTGTCTCTTTACAAGTAAATTGTTCTTTCTGAATGTCAAAAGTCTATAGCTTTGAACTAGTAATAGGAATATGTTAAGTAAATTAACACCTAACCCAAATATAAAAACCAAGACCATCTTTAAGAGGGGAAACTGTTTTTGAGAGGATTCTCTCTGCTCTCCCAGATCTGCAACAAAGTGCTTTAACACTCTAGGTATTGCAGTGTCTTATTGGCAATTGGCTATAGAATCCCTTGTGTTCAGTAACACACTAGTAATACTCTTTATTTTTTGTGCCACTTAATTGCTTTGTTAAAAGATAATCTAGGGATAATTTTATTGCAAAATTTAAAGAATATCTCAGGGCAATATTCTCAGAGAATCCTTTGGTCTCAAGGAGTCTAGTTGTCTGACAATTAAAAAAATGAGTTGTGTTCTATATTTTTCACCCATTTTATCTCAGACTATCTATTGTAATCCTAATCGGAAGACTTTTAGTGGTGTTTGGGCACCATAGAGTTTTGATGTTCAGGGTATATTAAGCCAAGATATGGTGGCCCAGTGATAAGAAAATGTTTTAGAATCCTGAAGGCAATGGAGTTTGAGCCCACCAGCTGTTATATTGGAGAAAATTGGACATCTCCTCCAATTTTATTAACTGTCTCTGAAAACCTGATGATATGTACAACAATATTAGCCATATATACTTACTTTTTCTATGTTTCATTTTTTTAAATGCTTAAGAAATCTTTCTATTTCCTATTAAGCTCCCTATAACTAATATCTATTTAATAGGTTTCACTTTTCAAACAAAAATGATGATTTTAAACAATTAAAAAAGGAAGCATTTGTAAATTATTTTTATTATTCTTACTTATATGGCAATGTGGTTATTTGCACCAACTCAATAATAATTTATTCTCCTTGTTGTTATATACCATCGAGTCTGAACTGATCATAGTTGATCTTCCAGTGGGTTTTCAGAGGCAATAATCACACAGGAAAAAGATGGTCCATTTTTCTCCCACAGAGCAGCTGATTGAATTGAATCATGTGTTTTTGGGATTGCAGTGCAGATTCTTATCAAGAGGCCACCACGTTGATTTTGTCCACATTCTCCTGGAATATTTATATTCAAACACAATGTTCACTTAATCAATATGATCAGATACCTTTAAGGGACTGATATTGATTATATGGACCCAATGCTTACACAGAACTATTGGAAAAACTATCTTAATTTTTGGCTTTTAGAGTATTCAGCCTTCCAAGTGACTGAGGAAGATTACTTCCAGGCAGACCTAGGAAACATGATCTCTTGGATACCTTGGATAGAGACAATTGCCTCCATTTTTAAAGATTTTGCTCCATTCAAACCTAATGGAGGTTCTTGGCTTAATATATATATATACTTAACTTCAGACTCCTTATATAAACTTCTTGTAAATCAAACTTTGTTGTTGTTGTTATGTGCCATCTAGTCGCTTGCGACCCATAGCGACCCTATGTACAAGAGCTCTAAATGCCGTTCTTACTGGGCCAACCTAGCCATCTCAAACGCATTCATTCCCCACTCCTCGATCCATCTCATTGAAGGTTTTCTTCTCCTTCGCAGCCTCTCCACCCTGCCAAACATGATGTCCCTCTCCAAGGATCAGTCCTCCTTGCAACATGCCCAAAATATGTCAGACAAAGCTTCAGAATTCTTGATTCCAAGGAGCATTTGGCTTCACCTTCTCCAGGACAAACCTGTCTGTTCTCTTAGCAGTCCATCGTATATTCGACACTCTTCTGCAGCACCACACAGCTCAAAGGCATCAATTCCCTTTCTATAATCCCTATTCACTGTCCAACTCTCCAATGCATAGCATGTAATTGCGAAGACTATAGCCCGGATCAGGACACCTTAGTCTCCAGCCTGACGTCGTTGCTCTTCAGTACTCTTGAGAGGTCCCTCACAGCTGACTTTCCCAATGCAATTCGTCTCTTGATTTCCTGGCTGCTGTTACCAAGGGTGTTGACTGTGGAGCCAAGAAAACTAAAACTGTTAACTATCTCAATCTCTTTACCATCCATACTGATGCTGCCAATTGGCCCAGTGGTGAGAATCTTTGTTTTCTTGATGTTGAGTTTCAGTGTCTTCCTCAGTTTCAGCGAGCAGGGTTATGTCATCTGCAAAGCCTGTAATGCAAATTAGCATTACTGCTGCATTTATGTACACAATCATTCTAAATCCAATGAGGTAAGTTTTTATTTTGCAATCAAGTTTTATTTGTGATGATTTGAGATAATTTTTATTAAATAATAGGTGACAGTAGGAAGAAATCTTGTGTTTCAGAGAACAATTATGCATTATTCATGGCATGTCCTTAGTAGTTATCTTGGATTCGAGTACAGTCCTGGGGTAGTGAAAATTGTTAATGAGTGTGACTGATAATTAAAAGACTGGACATTCAAGGTCACAAGGAGACACTTGGGGAAAAAACCCTGGCAATATACTTTCCAAAAAAAATCAGTCACTGAAAATAGACACAGCTGTGGAGCACAGCTCTGTTGTCTCCCATGGGGTCACCATGAGTTGAAGTCTTCTGCACAGGAACTGGTGTATTAGAGGCTAAAAATCTGGTTTGTGAGTAAATACTCACTAGAAAACCCACTGTCATGGAGTTGATTTCAACTCACTCACAAGAACTCCCTGTCTGGTTTCTGAGGTTGTAAATGTTTAAAAGAGGAGATTATTCATCTTCTTCCTTTTGAAAAGTTGGTGAATTCAAGCTGCTGACTTTTTGATTAGTGAGCAACATGTAATGCACCATGTTTACATGTTGTTGCTATATGCCTTTGAGTTGACTACAACTCTGAACAATGCATCTTGAAGATCTTCTTTTATGTTGACCTTTTACCTTTCCAACATGATGTCCCTCTCTAATGATTGGATTCTCCATAGCCTAGTGGCAAGAAGCTGTTCTCTAATCCCAAAGGCACACAGTTCAAATCCATCAGCTGCTCCAAGGGAGAAGGATGAGCAATCTCCTCCTATTTAATTAACTAGCTCTGAAAACTTTTCACTGGTTCAGCTATGGATTGTTGTGACTTGACCTGACCTTATACAACAAGAGCAACAACATGCCTGAGGGAGCTCTGGTGGCCTAGGGGCAAGAAGCAGCACTGAAATCCCTAAGGCAAGCAGTTTGAGTCCATCAGTTGCTCCGTGGGAGAAGGATGGGCAGTCTTCTGTGTGTGAAAGTAACTGCCTCTGAAAACCAGAGGGCTGGCTATGGGTCAGTTCTTACTGCATGTGAGATGTATGTATGCCTCTAAAGAGCACCTTGGTTTCACTTTCTCCTGTTTTCACTTGATAAATTGAAACTAGGGTGTGTGTAAATATGGCAATCTAAAACTAGAGGATTTTTTTTAAAACAAAATTTTTATTTTATACTGGTTTACTTACAAGATTTGTATACATTGCTTTTCACAGTGAATCTTTCTCATTTCCTTCACTCACGCCTCCCTCTTTAACTGGAATCTTAACTCCATTTTAAAGTCTTAACATAAGTCTGTGATCTATGTTGGTTTTGAAAAAACCAAATAAAACCAAAATAAAAATGCTGTCTTTCCAAATAGCAGTGCCTGTCACCTTGGGACTGACTAGGGCTATATACTTCAAGGATGATATTACTTTTCACTGATATCTGACCAGTGCAGGATATCTAATCTATTATCAAAGGATCTTTATTATTATGGATAAATAGATGCAATGAATGAATGCAACAAATAAATGAAGGGTCTTGAGATAGTGTTAAGCCTCCTGCACCATTAACTGCTTCTGAAAACCCAGTGGAGGGTCAGCTCTGGGCCGGTTCTGACTCTATCATACATAACGACAGTAACAAGAAGTCTTTATAGTAAATTTATTTATTGTCAGACTCCAGTAGGCTTTCGGAGGCTGTAAATTGCACTGGAGGAGTTTGCCCATCTTTTGCCTTCAGCGCCTCTGGAGGATTCTGACCATTAAAAAGGTGCCACCTTTGAATTAGGAGCAAATTGTCCACAGACTGTGGATAGCACACCAGTCTTTAAAATGGACCTAAAAAGAAAATAATGAAGTAGAAAAGGAATGGCAATCTCCTCCCGTGTGATTAACTGCCTCTGAAAACCTGCCAGAGGGTCAGCTACGGGTCAGTCCCAACTCTATGGTACAGGACAACACAACAAAACCAATTTTGTAATTAATTATAGGAAAACTGGTCCTGTCCATTAGCACAACCCAGTAATAAATTGAACGGTAAATAATCCCATTTATGTGTTATGGGTCTCTTAGTGACTAATTCTTGCTTCTAAATATCCTACTTTTAATTCCCTTGCCATTTCATTCTCTTTCAGTTGGTTATATGTTTTGTAACTGTTGCTGTCTCCAGATCTTTTCAATCTATATAGAGAACAGATTATTCGGGAGGCTGGGCTTTATGAGAAGAAGGGTAACATCAGACTGGGAGGAAGACTCATCAATAACCTACGTTATGCAGATGACAGAACTTTGCTTGCTGAAACTGAGGAGGGCATGAGGCATTTGATGAAGAATGTCAAGGACTGCAGCCTTCAATATGGATTGAAGCTCAACATCAAGGAAACAAAGATTCTCATCATTGGGCCAATAGACAGATGATAGACAGAGGAGAGACTGAGATTGTTAATTTCAGTCTGCTTGGTTCTACAATCAAATCTAAAATCAAATAAATCTACTCTCAGCACCAGCAGTCAGGGAAATCAAAAGATGAGTTACATTGGGGAAGTCTGCTATTGGGAACCTCTCTAGAGTACAGAAGAGTAACAATGTCCACCTGGAGACGAAGGCATGCCTGATATAGCCCATGTTCTTCACAATTATTTGCTATGTATGCATCAGAGAGCTGGACAATGAGTAAGGATGATAAAAGAAGGATCGGTTCCTTTGAGTTGTGGTGCTGGAAAAGAGTATTGAACACATTGTGGACTGCCTAGAGAACAAACAGGTCTGTTCCTGAGACCAGGATGCTCCCTGGAGGCAAAGATTTTGAAACCCTATCTCACATACTTTGGGCACATGGCCAGAAGGGACCAGTTCTTGGAGAAAGGACATCATACTTGGAAGGGTAGAGGGACAGTGCAGGAGAGGAAGATCAGGATTAGATGGATTGACTCAGTAACTGGAGAAATGAGATTAGATGTGTTGGAAATTATGAGATTGCCTCAGGATAGGGCTTAGAGCTAAAGTGCATAGGGTAGCTATGTGTTGCAGATAACTTGATGACACATAACAACAACTCCTTCCCTTGATCTGGCAGAGCAGACATTTTTATTCGTAACAATGGTGTTTTTTCTGGTCTGGACCATCTATATCTTGCATTAAACTTAATTTACCTTTATTCAAACAGACTCCTTGATGCTTCTCTAGGTCACTGATTTTCCTTTGAGTTATAACAGAAACTTTGTTTCTTGCTTCCTCTAACTATTGCCCTCTCTACATTAATGTTTCCAATTTTTCTCCCTGAGTCTTACATTATTTTATAGCCTTGATTTAGGATTGGAAGATGCTCTGCAAGCTCAAGTGTGATAATTTACTACAAAGAATTGAGCAATGTAAAATACATGGGCCGGGTATGTCCTTGGACAATTAGCTATTTGGCTCTTTGAAAAGTCTAATGAAATGCTCAGATCATGTTTCTTGTCATGATTGTGGATAGTGTGACCAAGAGCATTTATATCCTAGCTCTAGAGCTTTAAGAAACTCAGTGAGCAGTGCTGCATAACCAAAAGGTTATCCTTCAACAACCTCTTGAAATCCTTGGGACTGGCTACCCTCAGGGTTCAACTTTTAGTTCTTTACTTTAATACAACCTTCTGTATTAATGCTTCTTCGTTTATTTTATACAGCTTTCTTTGAAGATGCCTAGTTTCAAATACCCTAAAGCAATTGACCTTTGCTGCTTTCTCCCAACAGATGGTAGAACGGATTTTACAATGACAGTGCCAAAATTCAAATCCTTTAGAGTCTATTTCCGAGATCCTGATTTACTGCATTCAGATTTGTAATTGGCTTTGTGTTGCTTAGCAACAGATTTTTCTTAAACAAAAGGGAATCAACAATGTTGAACTTTCTCTGGATATTGTATTGGGAAAGAAGACAATTAAGAAAGTTCCTTACTCTTGTGTTTCAATAAATGGCTGACCTCTTTAGACGACCCTTCTCTTCTTAGGTAAGACTCATCTCTACTATGCCTCAGTGGCCATCTCACCCATTTACTTGCCTCTACATAACCCAACTCCCCTTTTCTTTTCTTTCAGACATTCCTCACTTAAAAACGTTCTCTCAATTTATTACAATACCCTGAAGAAAAGAATTTCCATAACTAACTGTCTCTTAGAAGAGGTCGTGGTACTGGGGATATTGTAAATAATGTTAGATGGATCTTGGCAGAAAACAAAGAATACCAGAAGAATGTCTATCTCTGCTTCATTGACTGTACAAAGACTTGTGACTGTTTGGATCACAACAAGCTGTGGCTGACTCTGAGAAGAATGGGAATCCCAGAACATTTAATTGTGCTAATGCGAAACCTATACTTGGCCCAAGAGGCAGTCATCAGAACGGAGCAAGGAGACACTACAAGGTTCAAAATCAAGAACGGGGTCCATCAGGGATGTATTCTATCTCCATACCTTTTCAATCTGTATGCAGAACAGATC
>NW_006400044.1:115541-118224 GCF_000299155.1 Elephantulus edwardii | reverse complement strand
AGGGTGGAGAGGTGACGCAGGAGAGGAAGACCTTCGATGAGATGGATAGATTCTGTGACTGGCGTGGTGGGAAGGAGTGCATTTGAGATGGCTAGGTTGGCACAGAATAGAACAGAGTTCAGAGCTCTTGTACATAGGGTCGCAATGAGTCACAAGTGACTCGATGGCACATAACAACAACAACAACTGGCTCATTTATTCTTTCACGTTAAGGATGTTGTTGTGTTGTTGTTGATTGCCTTCTAGTCGAGCATGACTCATAGTGACCTTATGAACAAAAGGCTATGCTTACACTAATTTTTAGATCAAAATTTTGGTACAGTTATTTTGAAGAGCAGAAAAACTGTAATTCTAAGTATAAAAGACCAACATTTGCTTTAAACATTTGTTAACAATTCATTTACCTTTATCAAATGGTACTTGGTTAATAGAACCTAAATCAAGCAATAATTGGCACTCTCTAATCTTGAGTTGGAACCATCCCATAGCAGATTTTCCAGTGGTTTTCAAAGCTGTAATCTCTCAAATCTCCTTAAAAGTGTCAATACAAATTCAAGTTGTTTTTTCTCAAGTAACCATATACTTTCTCTCTCATTGCAGACGAGTTGGAACATATTCATAGTTGACACCTCCAACAGGGTTTCTGAGGTTAAGTAGCTTTCTGAACACCATGGATCCAGGAACCAAAAGTGCATTTCTATGGATTTTTCAATCACTTGCTACAACTGCTCAGAGCTGGACCATGAATAAGGATGACAGGAGAGGAACTGATGCCTTTGAACTGTGGTGTGCCCATGGATTGCCAAAGAACAAATAGATATGTTTTGAGGAAGGTGCAGCCAGAGGGCTTCTTAGAGGCAAAGATGATGAAACTTTGACTTACTTACTTTGGTCATCTTGCTGGGAGAGGTTATTCCTTGGAGAAGTACATGATGTTTGGAAAGGTGGAGGGATGGCAAAGGAGGGGAAGATCTTCAACAAGATGGATTGACAAAATGATGCAGCAGTGGGCTCAAGTGTGTCAGAGATTTTGAGGATGACACAGGATTGGACAAGGGTTCAGATCTCTTGTTCATGGAGTGGCTTTGAGTTATACTTGACTTGATTACATTTAGCAACAAGAAGAAGAAGTCATCTCCACTCAATTGAAGCTGACTCATTGCTGACCCACTAGTCAGTTTCCAAGGTTGTAAATCACATGAGAGGAGATTGTTCATCCTTCTCTGGTGGAGAAACTGGGTGATTCCAACCACTGGATGAGGCATGGCCTTTGAGTTAGCATCATAACTCTCATTATGGTCTAGGCCACCAGAGCTCCATAAATCTGACCCTACACCCAAAATGCTGCATTTGTAGTCTGAATTTTTTTTAAAGGACAAACTTTAAGTTTGTTATTGTTATATGTTTATTGTTATTATTATATGCAAATTGTTCTGTGACTTATAATGACCCTATTAACTCAAATAGATGTTCTTGAACCCTCTTCTAACCTGAGCCAACCTCACTATCTCCAACACACTTGACAGCATTGCCACATTCAATGTGTCAGTTAGTATTGTTGAGGATCTTCCTCTTTTGCACTGACCCTCCACCTTTCCAAGCATGATGCATTTCTCTAAGGATTGGCCACCCCTGATAATATGCCCAAAATAAATGAGATGGAGTTTCACCGTTTTGTTTCAAGGAACACCTTGGTTTCACTTTCTCCAGGACAGACTGTTCTCTTGGCAGTCAATATTCTTCTCTAACACTAGTCTGTTATATTAGTCCCTGTGTTCAACATCATCAGCTAGTCTGAACTTGTCTATAAAATTAAAATATTTCAAAAGAGAATTCTTCAGCAAAAGGGACATGTTTGTTTCCTCAGATTACTGATTTCATAGGGGTGGGCAAGTCAGAATTTTGCTATTTAAAGAGAGCATATTAAGGCATAAAGTATGAAGTACTTGGTCTAAATGCTTACACAAATATAGTTATTAGTAAGACGGTTGTAAGGGGAAAAGAATCCTACAATATACATGAAGTAAATATAATATGAATGAAAGATTGTACAAAACACACACACACACACACACACACACACACACACACTCAAATATCAAATATATGGAAATACTTCTCTTTAATATTTACCTACATTTGCTATATGGAAATCTTGTGGCCTAGTGGTAAAAAACTGCTCTGCAATCCCGAAAGAATCAAGTTTGAAACCACAAGTTGCTCCACAGGAGAAAGTTGGGCAATCTCCTCCTATATGATTAACTACTTCTGAAAACCCACTGGAGGGTCAGCTGTGGGTCATTTCCAACTCAACAACAAACAACAACAAATTTACTGTAAGAGTTAACTTTCCATAGTTACTTTTTAAATTTAAGGTATCTATTAATAATATAATTAAGTTTGGTAAATGTAAAATTAAAACACAATTTAGAAGTTATTTTAAATTAAACAGAAAAGTTAATACCTACTTGTGTTCTGTGGTTTTAAAGTCAATTCTATTCTAACATCATATGCTTATATCACCCAGGTCTGAATCATTATTAGCTTATGAGCATCTAACACAGGACTTGATGCTTGAGAAGTATTTGGTGAATAAGTATCTCATGAACAGAAAAACATGAAATAATTAAATTCTGAATGTTTAAAGTCAAAAGTTCTGCCTCCCTTTCCTTATCTTATTTCT
>NW_006400044.1:106285-112932 GCF_000299155.1 Elephantulus edwardii | reverse complement strand
CATTAAATAATTTTTTACCTTAGTTTACTAAAAATCATATAAATTTTAGTAAAAATTGACCTCAATTCAAACTCATTGCCTCCAGTTGGAATTAACTCTTAGCTGATCTTCCATTGTGTTACCAAGGTGTTTTGTTTTTGTTTGTTTGTGGTTTGTTTTTTTTTTGTTGTTGTTGTTACCAAGGTTTTAAATTTAATGGAAGGAGATTGCTTGTCTTTCTCCTGTAGAGCCCTGGTGGATTCAAATCTCCAGAGTTACAGGCAACTATCTATGAGCTAGGCCATCAGAACTTCCATATTGAATGTTAGTAGAGGGGGTAGGGGGATGTGGAAAACACGAGCAATTTCTGCCACTAGGCTATCAGAGCTCCAAGTAATTACAAACAACAAATTAGTAAATATATTTCCCCCAAATGGTGATCTAACAGTGTGGAACTTACAGAACAATATCACTAATATCACATGCAAGCAAAATCCTGCTGAAGATTATCCAAAACAGGCTGGAACAACATATTGGCAAAGAATTGCCAGAAATACAAGCTGGTTTTAGAAGATGCCGTGGCACTAGGGACTTGGTTGCCGATGATGCCAGAAAGATCTTGGGATTTTGGCTGAAAGCAAAGAGTACCAGAAGAATGTCTATTTGTGTTTTATTGACTACATAAAGGCGTTAGAGTATGTGGAACATAACAAATATGGCTAAAATTGAGAAGAATGGGAGTCCCAGAACAATTGATTGTGCTCATGTGAAACCTATACTTAGATCAGGAAACAGCTGTCTAAGCAGAGCAAGAAAACATTGCATGGTTCAAAATCAAGAAAGGAGTGTGTCAGAGATGCATCATTTCTCCATACTTTTTCAGTCTATATGTGCACTAGATCTTTCAGGAGGCTGGGCTTTATAAGGACGAATGTAGTATCAGTATTGGAGGAATATTTATCAACAATCTGCGTTATTCAGATGACAAAACCTTTCTGGCAGAACCTGCCAGCTGAAGAAGACCTGAAATGTTTGCTGCAGAAGGCTGCAGAAGGTCAAGGACTGGGGTCTTCAATATGAATTGCAGCTCAACATCAAGAAAACAAAGATTTTTATCACCAGGCCAATTAGCAGCATCATCATAGAAAAGAAATTGAGATTGCTAACTATTTCAGCTTGCTCAGGTCCACAAACAACACTCTTGGCACCAGCAGTCAGGAAATAAAATGATGAGTTACATTGAGAAAGTCTGCAGTCAGATACCTCTCGAGAGTGCTGAAGAGCAATCATATCAGTCTGGAGATTAAGGTGAACCTTATCCAGGCCATGGTTTTTCAATTACTTGTTATACATCGGAGAACTAGACAAGGACTAAGGATGACAGAAGCATTGATGCCTTTGAGTTGTGGTGCTATAGAATTGAACATACATACCAGTCAATTGAGACTCTTTAGCTGAAACAAAAATTAATAGAAATAAGAAATATATAATGTACAATGAACTAGTTTCCTATTGTTAGTAGTAAGTACCGTCAAGTTGTTATAAGCTGTTCCATTACTTTATTAATGATCCAATCATTTCTAAGTATATAGCATGGGGTTTGCATATTGCTTGTATAGTTACTTCTCCAAGTCACAAGTAACACTAATGTCAATGTCAGTCTTAATGAAACCATTGTATTTGCTACAAAATTTTACATTTCACTCCAAGGGTTTAAGTATTTACAAATTCAGAATAGCAAGCATATATATTGCATCAGCTTCTGGGATAATATAAAAGAACTGGAAAAGGCCAAAACAGTTAAAAAATACTTGAGGAAAAAAGATCGGAAGCTCCTTAATCTTAGGCTCCTTTCAAGTGCTTTCAAGCTATATCAAATTTTTCCATAAAAGAAATCTTGCCAGAAAAAAGTGCCTGGTAATCAGAGTCTTTGAAAGCTGCTGGAGATAACGGAAAAAATTAATAGAGTAATGCTGGTGCTAAACTTTTCATCTAATTAATTCTGGGCACTATTAACAGCTTTTTTATTTTTCTTTTTTTGGCAACAGCTTTCCTTCTTTTTACTAATCCTATTTCAACTCATTTCAAGAGGATTCATTTACTTGGATAGGCAAGAAAATGTTCTCTGCTTCTTTTATGTAACTTATTGTCTCTGCTTTAAATAAAATGCCTTAAGGAAAAAAAGCTGAGGAGAAGGTATGAAGAGAGACAAGAACAAGGCTAAAAGGACTTGGTTATAACAGGTATCTACATGAGAACCATTACAACCCAAGAACTTCTGGAGGGTAGGGTGGGATCATCGTGGGATTAATGATGAAGAGATTCTGTCACCTTTGAGTTTGAGGATTTTTTGACCTGTGGCTCTGCAACAAAGAGACTATTGTGCTTTAAAACAAACAGGCCCTCCAAAACAATGACAGGGAATGAAGAAACAGGGGGTGCTGGGGGGAGGGGGAAGCAGTGGCTGGGTTGCAGGGTTGTTCCTTATTATAGATTTCTACAACGTTTTAAAAATAATTGGCTTTACTACATGCCCAAACTCAATTGTAATTTCAAGGGCAATACAATTAACAATGATTTATTATAAAGCTCTGTAAATGGTTCTTTGTTTTTTCTCTCCTCAACATAATCTCTGAGGGGCATAACCTGAGCTTGAAGTAGGTCAAGACATTATAAATCAAGACAATTCTGCCCCAAAGATACTTAGGGATATTTGGAATGAGAAATGTATAGAAAAAACTTTGGAAAGAAGCTCTGGTAGCACAGTGGCTAATCTAACTAAAAGGTTGGCAGTTTGAAACTACTGATTCACTGGAAAGAGAAAGATGTGGCAGTTGGTGCTTATGTTATTGTTATGTGCCCTCAAGTTGACTGCAACTCATAGCTGCTTTAGGAACAATGGCTCTGAACTTTGCTCTATCCTGAGTCAACCGTATCATTGCAGATACACATGACCCCATTGGCCCAGTCACTGTGTCAATCCATCTCTTCCAGGGTCTTCCTCTCCTGTATGATGTCCTTCTTCAAGGACTGGCCCCATGTGAAGTCATGTGCAAAGTACACAAGATGGAGTTTCAAAATTCTCTAAGAAGCGACCTGGTTTCATCCTCTCCAGAACAGATCTGTTTATTTTCTTGGCAGTCCATGTTATGTTCAATACTTTTCTCCAGCACCACAACTCGGAAATTGATTCTTCTTCTGTTATCCTTAGTCAGTGTCCAGCTGTCAGATGCATAGCAATTAACTGAGAAGACCATGGAAAGTGCAACCAGAGTGCTCCTTAGAAGTAAAGATGGCAAAGCTTCATCTTACATATTTTGGGTATGTCATTAGATGTCCATTGAGATTACCAAAACCCAAAACCGCTGCAGTCAAGTTATATTCCACGTGTGGTAACTGTTCATTGAGTTTCTAAGGCTGTGAATCTTAGCAAGAGCAGACTTAATCTTCTTTCTACCAAAGTTTATATGGTAAGTTTAACTGTTGACCTTTTCGTTAGCATCTCAACATTTCCATTTATTTCACCACCATAGAGATTGTTGTTGTTGTAAGATGTTATTGAGTTGAGTATGACTTATGCATAATAGACCTGAACCCTGTTCTATCCTGTGCCATCTTCAACATCCCCAACACATTTGAGCACATTACCACAGTCACTTTATCAATCCATCTTGTAGGTCTTGTAGCTCTTTTCACTGAACCTCCCTCTCCAAAGAACATTTTCTGTTAACTACATGCCCAAGTATGTGAGACAAAGGTTTGCCATTATTGCCTCTAAGGAGCACTCAGGCTGCACTTTCTTCAAAGCAAATATGTTATATTGGCAGTCCAGCATTCTTCTCCAACACCACAGTTCAAAAGCATCAATTCTTCTGTCATCCTTAATTTATTGACTAGCTCTCAGATGCACAGCAGATAATTGGAAAGATCATGTCTCGAATCAGATACACCTTGGTCTTTAAACTGACATCACTGTTTTTGAGGACTTTGAAGAGGTCCGTGACATCATTTCCTCAGTATAATAAATCTTATCTGCTGACTGCTAGTACTAGTGATATTGATTGTGAATCCAAATAAAATGAAATAATTGACAATTCCAAACTTTTCTCTAAGTATCATGATGTTGCCTATTGGCTCACTGTTGAGGGTTTTTGTTTTCTTGAGGTTGATATATAATCCATATTAAGACTATAGTCCTTGATCTTCTGTGGCAAGCACCTTAAGTTCTCCTTGCTTTGAGTAAGCAAGATTGTGTCATCTGCACAGCACAGATTGATGAGCCTTCCTTCAATCCTGATGCCGCATTCTTCTTCATAAAGTTCAGCCTCTCAAAATGATTTGGAAATCCTACGGGGTGATTCTACCCTTTCCTATTAAGTGATTATGGGTCAAAATAGACCGCTGAGCAGCTGGTGTCTATCGTTTTTAGATGGCATTGAAGTGACTACAATTTCTAGTGACCTCATGAATAACAGATCTGAAACTTGCCCTATCCATCCCATCTCTGATACGCTATGAATATAGGTGTACAAATTTCCATTTGTGTCTCAGAGCCATTTTCTCTGTTGTATATTCTTAACAGTGGAATTACTGGGTCATACGGGATTTTTCCATTCAGCTTTTTCTTTTTTTTAAATTTTTTTTTTCCATTCAGCTTTTTGAGAAAACACAAACTGCCTTCCACATTGGTTGTACCATTTGACAAATCCAGCAGCAGTTTCTAAGAGCCACAATCTCTCCATATCTTTTTCAACATTTATTGCTTGCTGTCAAACTTTGCAATTGGGGTGAGATGGTACCTCTTTGTTATATTTTAATTTTTTTAATTTTTTTTTTTTGAGAAAGAGATGTCTTTTTGTTTCTTTAAACTGGAAGGTAAATATTTGGCCATAAAATTGATACAAAATTCAGGAAGCAAAGTACAGTACAGTAATTCATCCCTTCTTTAGTTCTTTTTTTCTTTTTATATACCACAAACCTAAATTTTTAATATACAAAGAAAGGCAAACAAATGATGTGGCAAAGACTCTTAGTATATATGATTTCTTTTCCTTCTGAAATGATTTCTAGTATGTTATTCCATAATAAGTCTTTTTTTATCTTTTCATCTCTTTTTAAATTTCCCCCCACCCTACTAGTTTATTTACAAAACTTGAATACAAATTAGAACAAATTCTTTTAATTTCCCTCACCCCCCCACCCAATCAAATTGTACAACCCAATGATTAATCGCCCCTCCCCCACCCCAATTACAAAATGGGCAAAAGACATGTAAAGAATTTTCACAGAGGAAGATATTTGAATGGCAAACAGACACATGAAGAAATGCTCCAAATCACTGGCAATAAGATAGATGCAAATCAAAACTATAATGCTATATCATCTCACTCCAGTAACAGTGGCAAAGTTTAACAGTGCAGCAAGAAATAGATGTTGGAGATGATGTGACAAAAAAAGAAACTTTTCTACATTGCTAGTGAGATTGTAAAATGGTGCAACTACTCTGGAAGGCAGTTTGGTGCTTCCTCAAAAAGCTGAAGATAGAAAATCCATATGACCCAGCTATTCCACTACTTGGGATATACCCTGAGAATATGAGAACTGAGGCACAAAATGAGATTTGTACACCAGTGTTCATAGCAGCATTATTTACCTTTCGCAAGAATATGGAAACAGCCCAAATGTCCAACCACAAACAAATGGAATGAGAAATTATGGTACATTCACACAATGGAATACTATGCAGCACGCAGGAGCAATAACTTTGTAAATTATTACCTAACTTGGGAGGGACTGGAGAGCATTACGCTGAGTGAATTAACTCAGTCTCACAAGATTAAACATTGTATAAAACCATTACTGTAGAATGAGTATAAGGATCCTGGAGAGGTGGGAGTGGCCTTTTTGTTATTTTGATGTGCATCTGTCTGATTGCCAGTGACTTTGAGTATTTCCTCATGCAACTGTTGGTCATCAAATTGTTTTCTTTTGTGAAAAGTCTTTTCATGTCTTTTGCCCATTTTATTCTTGGATTATCAGTCTTGTGAAGGCCATACTATTCTGTAAATTTTCACTATGAGTCCCAGTGTCAGAGATACCATTGCCAAATGGTTTTTCCCATTCTGTAGATTTTTTCTCCCACTCTATTGGAAAAATGTTTTGATGCACACCGGGAATTTCTTTTTAGAAGGTATCATTTGTTGATTTTTTTTTTTCCTTCTCCTATTTGCAAACTTATTTTGCCATACATTAGGCAATTTAAATTTGGTCTCATTTTATCTCTTTTGATCCTATGGTGTGTTTTTTAAAATAATTTTTCAGCTCTCTGGTGCATAGCAAACAATCGCAAAGACCATGACCTGGATCAGGTGTACTTAGACTCTAGACTGACATTCCTGTTCTTCAGTATTCTAGAGATATCTATCCCTGACAACAGATTTTCCTAATGAAATTCATCTTTTGATTTCTTAACTACTGGTGCCAAGAATGTTAATTGTGAAACTGAGTAAGCTGAAATTGTCAACAATCTCCATCTCTTGTCCATTTATCACGGTGCTGCCAACTGGCACAGTGGTGAGAAACTTTGTTTTCTTGAGGTTGAACTTCAATCCATATTGAAGACTACAGTCTGCCACACCAACTCCAAGGGAGTCTGCGTGACAAAATCA
>NW_006400044.1:104482-105470 GCF_000299155.1 Elephantulus edwardii | reverse complement strand
AAAAGCTATTGTCTACCAGGCTCTCCAATTTCCATGGAACCATGACCATTAAGAATAGCCTTTCATGCTCTCCAAGGAACCATGACCATAAAAAATAGCTGTGTGTAAGAAAATAATGTAAACTTTATTCTTACTCTTGTTGTTTTTCTAGCTGTTGATTAAGCCTCTAATTGTAAAAATGGATTATAAATGTATCATGTAAAATGTAATAAGCAGGAAAGGAAAGGGAAAAAGAAAAGGAAAAGAAGGAAAGAAAGAAGAAAGGGAATTAGAGTGACTCAGAATTAAAATCATCAAGATCACTTGACTGTTTGTCTCGTGTTCTTTCATCGTCCCTTTGCCGAACTTCTACCCACCTTCGTGTTCCCTCTTCGGGACCCTAGACCTCAGGCTTATAAGCCCCTCCCGACTGGAGCAGCCCATGGCAACAGTCCTTGATCTTCCACAGCAAATTCTTCAGGTCCTCCTCAGTTTCAGCAAGCAAGATAGTTTCATCTACATAACGTAACATGTTATTTATGAATATTCCTCCTAGTCAGATGCCCCATTTGTCCTCAAAAAGTCCAGCCTCCTGAATGATCTGTTCTGCATGTAAATGGAAAAGGTACAGTGACAGGACACATCCTTAAGAGTCTCCTTTATTGATTTTGAATGATACAGCATTTCCTTGTTCTGTTCTGACAACTGCTTACTGGTCCAAGTATAAGTTTTGCATAAGCACAGTCAAGTGTTCTGAGATTCCCATTCTTTCAAGGTTAATCCCAATTTGTTGTGATCGACACAGTCAAATGCCTTTGCATAGTTGATGAAAAACAGATATTCTTTTGGTATTCTTTGCTTCCTGTCAAGATCCATCTGATATTGGCCATGAGATGAAGGAGAGAATAATTTAAAAGCGATATATGATAGTGTATTATAGTTATCACGAGAGTGCAGAATTAAGGTTGCATAGTGGAGTGTACTTGGGGCTGTGGGAGGGGTGCAGGGG
>NW_006400044.1:100552-102247 GCF_000299155.1 Elephantulus edwardii | reverse complement strand
CAGCATCGGGATGGATGATGAAGAGATTGAAACTGTTAACAGCTTTAGTTTGCTTGGAGCCAGGAAATTAAAAGACGTATTACGATGAGGAAGTTTGCTGTTAGAGACCTCGCCAAAGTACTGAAGAGCAATGATGTTACTCTGAAGACTAAGGTGAACCTGTTATATGCCATGGTCTTTGCAATCACTTGCTATGCATCAGAGAACTGGACAATGACTAGGGAGGATAGAAGGAGAATTAATGCCTTTGAGCTGTGGTATTGGAGAAGAATATTGAATATACCATGAACTGCTAGAAAATGAACAGGTTCATCCTGGAGAGGATTAAAACAGGCTGTTCCTTGGAGGCAAGGATTCTGAAGTTTTGTCTGACATGTTGCAAAGAGGGACCAATCCTTGGAGAAGGATGTCATGCTTGGGAGGGTGGAGGGGCAGCTCAGGAGAGGAAGACCCTCTATGAGGTGGATTGATTCAGTGATGGGTAGTTGGGGTAGGTGTGTTGGAGATGGTGAGATTGGCACAAGATAGAGCAGGGTTTAGGGCTGTTGTACATAGAGTTGCTATGAGTCACAGATGACTCGACAGCACATAACAGTAACAATAACAACAACATGATAAATTACATTGATTTCTTTTCTTATGTTAATGGTTCGAATCCATAAGATGCTCTGCTGGAGAAGGAGGGACAATTTCCTCCAGTGCCAGTGGGACCTTACTCAAGGTACACAATAAAAAATGACAACAAACAAAACTTTTCTTATGTTAAGCCATCCTTGTGTACCTATTATGAATCCCACTTGGTCATGGTGAATTATATATTTGGTGTACTGTTGAATTCTATTGACCAGGATTTTGTTAAGGATTTTAGTATCTATGTTTACGAGAGGTGTTGGATCATAATTTTGTTTTTTGATCATGTCTTTGCCTGGTTTTGGTATTAGGGTTATGTTTGCTTCATAAATGGCTCCAGGATGGTTCCTGCTTTTATTACTATTTTTTTTAAACCATTTAAGTAGAATTGGTGATAGATCTTCTCTGAATGTTTGGTAGAATTCAATGGTGAAGGCCTCTGGGCCAGGACATTTTTTAGGAGGAGTCTTTTTGTAACCTGCTTCATTTCTTCTTTTGTAAGCAAGTATTCGACATCTGTTCATGTCAATCTCAGTAGAGGGTGGGTCTACAAATATGCCCATTTACTGTTGTGATGTCACCTTTTGTATTTGTATTACTTTGAGGTTTCTCTTTCTTTTCTTTTATTAAGTTTGTCAATGGTTTATCTATTCTACTGACTTTTTGAAGAAACAGCTCCTGGTCTTATTGATGGTTTCAATTGTTTTCCTGTTTCCTACTCTATTGATTTTACCCCTTGTCTTATCATTTCCTTTCTCCTAGAAGTCCAGAGGTTTGCTTGTTTTTCTTTTTCTGTTTGATGGAAATGTTAAATCATTTGGTCCTTTATTCTTTTTTATTGTGTTTTCCTATTGCTATGACCCCTAAAGACTTCCTTAGCTGTATCCCAGAGGTTTTGATATAGGTTTTCTTTCATTTGTTTTGAAAAACTTTTTAATTTCACTTTTTATTTCTTCTACAAACCAATAGTACTCAAGTAGAGTGTTATTTAGCATCTATGTGTGTGGTTTTTTTATATAATTCAAGATACTAAAGAGCTGAACAGAAGATTCCAAAAGGCTGCTC
>NW_006400044.1:91210-98832 GCF_000299155.1 Elephantulus edwardii | reverse complement strand
AACAACAACAACAACAAATCCTCTTGCTGTTAATTTCTACTTTGATGACATTGTGGTCTAAGGAGATGAAGATTCTTTGCATTATTTCAGTGTTTTTTAATTCAGTTAGGCTTTTCTTGTGTCTTAATATGTGAGTAATTCTGGAGAATGTACCATGTGTGCAGGTGAAAAGAAAGTACATTGAAATTTTGTTGGGTGAATTATTACTCTGAATACAAGTACAAGGTTGAGTTGGCTAATGTAGAGTTTACTTCTTCTGTATCTTTGTTAAGTTTTATGGTTTGTGGTTTTTTTTGTTTTGGTTTTAGTTGACCTGTCCTTTATTGAAAGTGCTGTGTTAAAGTTTCCCACTACTATTGTGGTGCTGCCAATTTCTTCCTTCAACTGTTAACTATTGTTTATGTGTTTTGTAAGTCTATAATTTGGTTTGTACCTTTTGACTAAGGTTATGTCTTCTTGATCTATCTTACCTTTACTCATTATTTGGTGTCCTCCTTTATCTTTTATGGTAATTTTTACCCTGAAATATAACATATCAGAGATTTGTATTGTGGCTACTGCTCTTTTGCTAATGTGTCATTTTGTTGACATATAGTTTCCCAGCTTTTAATTTTTAGTTTATCTTTTTCCTTGTTTCTTAGATGTGTCTATTCATGTGTGCTGTGGGTATTGGTTTTGTTGTTTGGGTGGTTTTGTTTTGTTTTTTAATTCCTTCTGCTAGGGAGCTATGGTGGTCTAGTGGTAAAAAGCTGTGCTGCAATACCAAAGGCAAAGCAAATAATTTGAGAAGCTGACTGTTATGAAGAAGAATGTGGCATCAGGGTTGGAAGATTCATTAATAACCTGCATTATGCAGATGATACAACCTTGTTTGATAAAAGCAAAGAGTGCTTGAAGTGCTTAGTCCAGAAAATTGAATACTACAGCCTTGAGTTTAGATTACATCTCAACGTTAAGAAAACAAAAGTACTGCAAAGTGTAATACGAGCATTTTCTCCACTGCGTAGAATCTGTAGATTTGAAGAGATAAAGGGTTTGGATAGGATCAATGGGAGAGTGCCACCCAGAAAGATTCTATACAGCAAGATGGTTTCAATTCTCTGAACAACGCACATGCCACTGAGAACCATGGCTCGGCAATCAGAGTGCCCAGGGACCCACAGCTTCCCAGGAACTTTCATGTCTCGGGCCTCAGATGGACAGAGCACCAGAGGAGCTGGAGGGTCAACCAAGCAGACTGTAAATGTCAACAGTCCCTCTGGAGAAATCATTGTACTTTTGAGACCCCAGTCCCCTTCCTCATATAATTAATTGAGAAAGATTGATGTCAATGATTTAATCTTGCTTGGATTCATTATAAATAGCCTTGATACCAGCAGTCAAGAAATCAAAAGAAGTATTGCATTGGAAAAATCTTCTATCAAGTACCTCTCCAAGGTGTTAATGAGTAAGAATGTCAGTTTAAATATTAAAGTGTACCTGATTTACGGTATATATTTTTAATAATTTGCTATGAATCTGAAAGTTGGAAAATGAATAAAGATAATAAAGGAAGACTAGATACCTTTGAATTGTGATATTGGAGAAGAATACTAAATATCACCATGGGCTGCTAAAATTAGAAACCAATATATCTTAGAGAAAGTGCAACCAGAGTGCATCTTAGAAGCTAGGAAGGTGAAACTTCATTTCATATATTTTGTTGGAAGGGTCCAGTCCTTAGAAAAGGACATCATACTTGAAAAGTTGGAGGGTCAGCAAAAGAGAGAAAGACTCTCAGGGAGGCGGACTGAGGCATAACAACAGGTTCAAGTATATCAGAGATGGTGAGGATGGCTTAGAATAGGGCAGGCTTCAGATGAGCTGTTCCTAGTGTCACTATAGGGAGCTCTAATGGCCTAGTGGCAACAACCTCTGCTGCAATCCCAAAGGCATGAAGTTTGAGGCCACCAGCTGCTCTGTGGGAGAAGGATAGGCAATCTCCTCCCATGCAATTAACTGACTCTGAAAAGCCACTGGAGGGTCAGATAATGGTTTGGTTCTGACTCTACGGTCCACAACAACAACAATAACCAGGGCATTATGAGTTATACTTGACTCGAACATACCCAATAACCACACAGGCATCTTTCTTTAGGTGTTCCATCTTAAAAATATTTAACTCTGCTAAGATATTTTGTGTTCCATGTGAATAGCTCCTGCATGAATTTTTAGAGAGCAATCATCTTGAAAGAACATGTACTGTGATGACCAAGAGCCTCACATGGAGATGTTGTTGTTATGTGCCGTCCAGCGCCTGCGACTCATAGCGACCCTATGTACAACAGCCCTAAACTCCGCTCTGTCCTGTGCCAATTGCACTTGTCTCCAACACTCCCATCCCAATTATCCCAGTCACTGAATCAATCCACCTCATAGAGGGCCTTCCTCTCCTGCGCCGTCCCTCCACCCTCCCAAGCATGATGTCCCTCTCCAAGGACCGGTCTCTCCTCACAACATGTCCAAAGTATGTTAGACGGAGCCTCAGAATCCTTGCCTCCAAGGAGCCACCCGGTTTAACCCTTCTGAGATTTCATGAATTACGTATACCATGACCATCTTAATCATCTGTGGATACTCCCCCAAGACCTAGCCAATAGCAGGGTTGCTGAAAGAAAAGTGGGTATGCTTCATTATCTTAATCCCACCCACGTGGATCAATCAGATGAACTTCTCCTCTCTTTGTGAATAAATATGACAATCATTTCCTTTTGAAAGGTTAGCTCTTAAATTCTGACCGTCTTCATGGATAAACATGATATTCTTTCCCTTTTAACAGAGCCTTTCAAAGGAGATTCCTTTATGAGTTAGGGGTACTTTTTCACTTGAAGTGTCCTTTATAAAGTATTTTTCCTAACAAACTTCTTTCTTTGAGTGCATAGAAAAGCCTGGAGTACTGTTTTGCTGTTCTTACTCAACAAGAAGAAGAGCCCAGATTTAAGGAGTGCACTGGAAACATTTTCTTGGTGACTGCATTTAGGGATTGGTTTGTCTATAAGGATGTGTTCTTGAGTCTCATGACACCTGCTTAGCTGAATGCTAGCTTTATGATATGAACCATTTGAGGGGAAAATA
This sequence comes from Elephantulus edwardii, assembly GCF_000299155.1. Classification (NCBI taxonomy): domain Eukaryota; kingdom Metazoa; phylum Chordata; class Mammalia; order Macroscelidea; family Macroscelididae; genus Elephantulus; species Elephantulus edwardii. The sequence continues at coordinate 95,718 of NW_006400044.1, read as the reverse complement.
CTTTAAATCATCACATTATGTAAAGAGGGAAAAAGACAGGGAAATAAGAAAGTATTTTATTCTAAGCAAACTAGCCGATAATGTTTAAAACAGTTTTCTTATTCATTGAAAAGATAGTTTAATATACACAGTCAGAAGGTCTTATTATTATGCTAATATGGGCAAAACTCGGCTATTGATTGTAGGGGTGGAGAGGCGAACTATAACAGGTAAAGGATTTAAACTTGGTAAGTAGGTTTTCTTAAAAATTTTCTTTCTAGACTGTAAGAACTCTTTATGGAGTGGTATAAATAAATTCAGAATTATTCAAACCATTAGTATAGTTATAAAACTGACATCTAGTATTATGTTTAACAAAGCTAAATGTAATACTAGAAGTAGAGCCCCTCAAATCGGAAGACACTCAAATAGCTGCAAACATCCATTAATATTTGGAATATGGAATGTGTGCAGTATGAATCTAGTAAAATTGGAAATCAGAAATGAAATGGACTGCAATGCTATCAGTATTGTAGGCATTCATGAGCTTAGATGGAGTGATATTAGCCACTTTCACTGAGACAATTGTATGGACCTATTATGCAGTGTGATTTAGTCTTTGAAAACTTGTTCGGGGTCACCTATGAGTGGGTTCTGACTTGATGACACATAGCAACAATATGTATGTATGTATTTATATATGTATATGTGTATATATACATACAAATATATATATACATATACATATACACATACACACACACACATATTTATAAAGTTGTGTGCTGTCAAGTCAGAACTGACTCATAGCTGACCATCCATCACATTTTGAGAGGCAGTACATTGCATGTGAGGAAATTATCTTTCTTCCACAGAGCAATGATGGATTTGAACCTCATGTCTTCAGATTTACAGTGCATTGTCTTACCACTAAATAATTAATTCCTTTTTTTTCAGACACATTCCCTTATTTAAGGTGTAAGTCAGGATCATTAAAGGTGTCGAAAAACAAATTAGATAAAAATCTCAGTGAAATTAGTAGTGAGGTGGTTGTATTAAGTGCAAGTGTTGGAGAAGGTGACTCACTCTGTGAAATGTCTGGCTCTGAGAACTTTAGAGAAGGCAGAGAATGAAAATCAGCACCAATAGGCTGCTGACAGAATCTGCCCCATTGTTTAGTAAAGAAAAACAAGAAACTTAAAGAAATGTGTTATGTTTTTCTTTTTGTGTTAAGTTTTGAACCCAAAGCTTTTGTATCATTTTGTTGACAAAGTTGTCAAGTTATAGATAAAGTTTGCAACTAATTATTTATCATTTTGAAAAGAAACTTTGGCAAGGGTATGCTAAAAGAGTTATACATGGAAGTTGTTATCTGAAGGTATCTTTTGCTCAAATATTTTATTTTTCAACTATTGCAAATCCTAAGTGCCTATGTCTTGAAGTTTAATTGTTGTTAAGTACCACTGAGTTGGAACTAACTTAGAGCTGACCCTCCAGTGGGCTTTCAAAGGCAGTTAGTTGCACAGGAAGAGATTGCTTATCTTTTTTCCATGGAGCAGTTGGTGGGCTCAAATCATATATGCCTTTGAATTGGCACTGCAGCTCCTTACCGCTAAGCCAGTAGATGTTGCTGTTATTAGGTGCCATTGAGTTGAGTGCAACTCATAGCGGCCATATTGTTAGATTGGGGGTTTCATGGTATGAGAGGGACATCAAGTGACCACAAGCAGAGAAGGTCAAAATGGCACTTGGGTGATGTAAGGTGGCCTCTTTTAGTAGGGGTTCTAGGGGGTATTAGGGAAGATGGTATTTTGCTTGGCATTTGGGACTGTTAATTAACTTGTGCTTGTACTTTTGTGATTGGGACAGAGCCTTTTCAGGATCCATTGTCCGGTTTGCTATCTGGTTACCCGGGATGTTATCAGGTTTCTCAAGGAGTGATCAGTCTGGGAGAAACTGTGACATTCTTTTTTTTTTTAAATTTCTTTTAAAAACATTTTACTCTGATTTATTTACAAAGTTTGAAATACATTATTTTTCACAAAAGATCCTTCCCATTCTTCCTCCACCTACCTATGAACAAAAGATCTGAACCTTGTTCTATCCTGCACCATCCTCATGCATCCTTGCACACAAAGCCCACTGCAACAGTCACCATGTCAATCCACCTAGTTGAGGCTCTTCCTCTCCTTCACCGACCCTCCACCCTTCCCAACATCATGTCTTTCTCCAAGGATAACAACAAGCCCAATGTATGTGAGATGAACCCTCATTATTCTTGCCTGCAAAGAGCACCCTGACTGGACCTTCTCCAAAACATATATCTGTTCGTTCTCTTGGTAGTCCATGAGGTGTTCAGTACTCTTTTACAAAACCACAGATCAAAGGCATCAACTCTTTTTCTGTCATTCTTATTCATGTCCAGCTCTCAGATGCATAGCAAGTAATCAGAAAGATCATGGCCTGATTCAGACACACCTTAGTCCTCAAACTGACATCATTACTCCTCAATAATTTGGAGAGGTTTCTAACTGCAGATTTTTCCAGTGCAATACATCTCCTTATTTCTTGACTGCTGATATTAAGGGTGTAAACTGTGGATCCAAGCAAGGTGAAGCTGTTGACAGTTTCAATCTCCTTTCTATCTATCATGATAGGTCCAAAGGTAAGAAGCCACTAGATAAATCCTAAATTTAAATACCAGGTTCACCATTTATTATGGAACTTCTAATAAAATTAATCCATTTAGAGCATACTATTCCAAGTGTTTTTAGTAAATTTACAGAATTGTAATGCTGTTGAAAAAGCTCAAGCTCTTTGCTGTTGAGTCAGGATCTACTTGTTGCTGAAACTTGCAGAGATTTTCACAGGATGTAAAGCACACATATCTATCACTCTAAAACTGCCTTTAACACTCAGTTAAGTCAATCCCCATTCTTACTCCGGGCTTCAGCAAGCATGAATCTACTTTTTGTCTGTATTATGCTTTCATGTAAATCAGATATTACCATATGTGGCGTTTTGTGACTGGATTTCAACTAGTACCGTGTTTTGAGGTTCATCCATGTCTTGATATTTTGTTCCCTTTAATGCAGAATGGAATTTTAACATAGCGAGTATCACTTTAAATTTGCCCATTTATGAATTTTGATGGGCATTTGGAATTTTAGGTTGTATTTGCTTTCTATTATTAACATTGTTGCTATGAACATTCATGTGCAAGTCTTTGTGTGGACGTATGTTTTCATTTTTCAAAGTACAAATGTGAAATTGAATAGTAAATAATATGTTTAATTATAAAAAGACTGTGAAAATATTTTTTTCCAGTGTCTTTTTTTCAAGGATTCTAGTTTGTTGAAACATACAACTGATAAACATACAGTTGATGCTTTAAACCCATCAGTCACTCCATGGGTGAAAAATGAGGCAGTCTGGTTGTGTAAAGATTTATAGCCGTAGAAACACTATGGGGAAGTTCTATTCTGTCCTTTAGCTGCCTCTGGAAACTCTTTGAACTTTGATAAATGACGAGGGTTATAGAAAGGCTTCAGGCCTTTTGTTCATAGTATCACTACGAGTCGTGCTCCATTCGATGACAGTCAACAATAACAACAACAAGAACATGAATCAATATTGACTCAGTGGAAGTAATTTCTCCATATCATGTTCAGCATAGGTTATTGCCAATCTTTCTTTTAATAGTCATCCTAGTTGTTGAGAATTGGTTAAATTTACATTTTTCTACCAACTCATGGTACAGTGGTTAAGCACTCAGATCAGGGCCTCAAAACTCCTACTCTGTGAGAAAAGGATGTGGCAGTCTGATTTCTGAACAGTTAATATCACTGCCACTGAGCCGATTCCAACTCACAGTGCTTGGCTAACTTATGATTAGCAGCCTCGGATATTATGCATTACACCGTCAGGACTCCTTTACGTAACGATTTAGTCTTAGAAACCCTATGAGACAGTTTCTACTCTTTCCTATAGGGCCATTCAACAATGCTGGCTTGAATTTTTAAAGTTTTAACAGCTAATGATACAAGCCTTTTTTACATTTTTTTATTATCTTACTCGGGAAAAAAATTAGTCAAAATTTTTTTCTATTTTTAAATTGGGCCATTTCCTTGCCATTGAACCACAACAAATTTTTTGTTATTCTTTAAAAATTAGTGTTACTAACCTACAACCAGGAGAAGATAAATTATAGATGAACGGGACCTTCTAAAAATCAAATCCCTATGCACATCCAAAAACTTCTCCAACAAGGTTAAAAGGGAGGCCACAGACTGGGAAAATGTATTTGGCAATGACAAGTCAGATAAGGGACTTATATCTAGAATTTATAAAATACTTAGTACCACAACAAAATAAAGGTAAATAATCCAGTTGAAAAATGGGCACAGGATATGAACAGACATCTCACCAAAGAAGAAATTCATATGGCCAACAAGCACATGAAGAAATGTTCAAAATCTCTAGCTCTAAGAGAGATGCAAATCAAAACAACTATGAGATATCATCTCACC
>NW_006400044.1:89179-90430 GCF_000299155.1 Elephantulus edwardii | reverse complement strand
CTTTATCAGATAGGTGGCTTACAAATACTTTCCTTGTGGTTTGTCCATTGATTTTCTTAACAATGTCCTTTAACGGTAATATTTTAGATGTTGATGATGTTATAATTAACATTTTTTTCTTTTGATGTCATATTTTAAAAATTTTTGCCTACTGCAAAGACATGAAGATTATCTCACAGTGTTTTCTTTAACCATTTTGAATTTTATGTATGATATGGATTGCTTTGTAAGTGGATATCCAAAGCAAACGCTATTGAAAAATTATTCCTTTCTTTTTTCCCCCTATTGATTTGTTTGAATCCACTAGGTGATTCATGGGAGAAGGATGGGCAATTCCTCTTGTGTGATTTACAGCTTCTGAAAATCACTGAAGGGTCAGATAGAAGTTTGTTCTGTCTAAATGGCACATAATTACAAATTTAATTGCTACCTTTACAAAAAGCAAGAACTATGTGGGGAAGACCTATCTGACCCTTACCAACTTCACAAAGGGGAACTGTCTGGGTCAACAGCATCAATAACACAAGATTAACTCCCATGAGGTCAGACATCTTCCCCATGGTCCCATACCTCTTTCTACTCATCACAACATCAAATTACTGCTTTATTGGGTCCAAAAATCTAATGTGATAGCTCACAGACCATACAGAACCATATTCTGGAAGTCAAAAGTTATAATCCAAAGTAATAACAGAATACAATCAAGATAGCTCCTGAAATGTGCGTGCAGGCACCTGAGCTTCAAGCCTTCTGGCTTTAGGCCAGTATTTCCAATTTCTCAGTTGCACCAATATTTACTCTCCCCTCTCCTTGATCAATTGTCCAACAAAGTTCTCAGTTATACCAATACAATCTCACCTCACAAAGGTCTCATGTCAAGTCTCCAGTTCAGCTGTAAGAGTGGCTGCAGTGGGTGTTGCTATCATGGGTCTACCTGGAGCAGGAAGTGTGTCCTACATTCTCTTCTCTCTTCAAAGGCACCAGAAGATCTGTCTAGCTCTCACTCTGGCTTGCTCAATTCAGTGGTGAAACTAGTCAATTTCTGTAGAATTTTGAGACTGGCCAATCCCCTTGTGAATAAGGGTTCCCATTTCTCCACAACCTCGCCAGCATTTGTTGCTTGCTGTTCTGTTAAATTTTGCTATTTTGACTGTGGTGAGATGATATCTCATAGTTGTTTTAATTTGCATCTCTCTTAGGGCTAGGGATTTTGAGCATTTCTTCATGTGCTTGTTAGCCATCTGAATTTCG
>NW_006400044.1:84976-85679 GCF_000299155.1 Elephantulus edwardii | reverse complement strand
TGTGTGTGTGTGTGTGTGTGTGTGTGTGTGTGTGTGTGTTCATCTTGTCTTCCGCTTGTAGCATTGCTTAACTTACTGACTCTTTGAATTTTGTTAGGGTTCTTGTGAATTTATACGTACAAACTCATTATGCTTATGAATAAGACAGTTTTTTATCCTTCAGCAGATGTTTAGAGGCAGTAAATTACATTGGAATAGATTGTGCATTTTTGCTTAATGGAACAGCTGGTGGATATGAACTGTGTCTTTGGCTTGGCAGCACAACTCATTAGCACTCCAATTAGGCCACCAGAACTCCAATATTACATGCAAACAAATTACTGCTGATCATTCAAAAATGGATAGAACAGAACAGAGAGGTTACAAAAGTTCAAAATAGGTTTAGAAGAGGTTGTGGCCCCAGGGATATCATTGTTGATGTCAGGTAGAGCTTAGTTGAAAGCACAGATTGCCAGAAAAAGGTCTATTTGTGCTTTATTGATTATGCAAAGACATTTGACTGTGAATCATAACAAATTATGGCTAACATTGAGAAGAATGACAATCCAGAAAACTTAATTGTGCTTATGTGAAACCTATATATAGCCCAAAAGGCTGTTGTGCAAACATAGATAGGTTTAATACATGGTTTAATATTAAGAAAAATTTGTATTAGGGTTGTATCCTTTCTCCATGCCTATTCAATTTATTTGAGAAGCTGGAC
>NW_006400044.1:82683-84256 GCF_000299155.1 Elephantulus edwardii | reverse complement strand
TCTTGTATCAGAGATTATAAGGAGAGCACAGGATAAGACAGTGTTTTGATCTGTTGTTTATAGGACACTATGAATCGTACTTGACTCATCATCACATAACAGCAATAACACACACACACACACAGAGAGAGAGAGCAGAGAATATCAGAATTATGTTTATTTGTATTTTATTGACTATGCAAAGGCATTTGACTGTGTGGATCACAATTTCTAGCTAACATTGAGAAGAATGGGAAGGCCTGAGCACTTAATTATGTTAATGTGAAACCTGTACCTAGATTAAGAGGCTCCTTTCAAAAGCTTTCCAGAGAGAATAAAGATGGCACATGATGGTACAGGGTTCAGATCTGTTGTTTATAAGGTTGCTACGAATTGTACTCAACCAGACAACAATAATTCAATCTGTATGCTGAACAGATCATTTGGGAAACAGGAGTGTATGAAAAAGAATGTGGCACTAGTATAAAAAAAAAGATGCATCAACAACCTGTATTATGCAAATGACACAATTTTGCTTGCTGAAAGTGAGGAATACTCGAAGTACTTTCTAAAGAAGATCAAGGGCTACAGCCTTCAATGTAAAAAGCATCTCAACATGAAGAATATAAAAGTCTTCATCACCAAACATATAGGCAACATTCTTATAGGTGGAGAAAAGATTGAAGTTGTTAAAAATGTAATCTTACAGAATCCACAATCAACATTCTTGGCACCAGCAGTTAAGAAATAAAAAGAAGGCAAGCTCTGGTAGCCTAGTGGCAAGAAGCTTCACTGCAATCCCAAAGGTAAACAGTTTGAATCCACCAGATACCTCCACTAGAGAAGGGTGGACAATCTCCTTCTGTGCCAGCTGGATCTGACTTGATGGTACATAACAAGAAGAGAGAGAGAGAGAGAGAGAGAGAGAGAGAGAGAGAGAGAGAAGTATTGATAGGGAAAAAAATCTGCTGTCAAGGATTTTTCCAGAGTATTAAAGACTAGTATGTTACTAGTACAAAAGACTAGCTTATTAGGAATTTTAAAGACTTGCAAATACCTCGTCTAAGACATGGTCTTTGAAATGACTTGCTATGCATTTGCAAGTTGTACAAGCATTAAGAATAACAGAACAAGAATCAAAGACTTTGAATTGTTGTGTTGGAGAAGAGTATTGCTTATCCCATTGACTGTCAAGAAAAAAGAGAGGTCCATTCTGGAGAAAGTAAAACAAGGTGGTCCTTGGAGGCAAGGGTGGTGAAATTTAGTCTCATATACATTGAGCGTGTTGTAAGGAGGAGTTCTTAGAAAAGGATATCATAGTTGGAAAGGTGGAAGGTTCTTGCCAGAAAGAAAGACTCTCAACAAGGTGGAGTGTCAATGAGCTCAAGTGTGTTAGAGAATGTGAGGATGGCACAGGTCAGTGTAAGGTTTAAAACTGTTGTTCATAGGGTTGCTGTGAGTCATAGTCGACTCAATGGTACATAACAAACAACATTACACACATTATACAAATAGATATACATTATACACACACAAATATATATATCAATATCTATCTATCTATATCTATATATCGATCTCTCTCTCTCTATCT
>NW_006400044.1:74811-80985 GCF_000299155.1 Elephantulus edwardii | reverse complement strand
TTCTTTCCATCTTTTTTTAATACTTCCTGGATCATTTAACATTCTGCTTAAAGCATCCTTGATTATAGCAACTCGAGGATAGATGGGGAAAATACTGAGATTGATAACAGTTTGAGTTTCCTTAGTTCCACAATCAACACTCTTGGTACCAGCAACCAGGAAATTAAAAGACAAATTTTATTTGGAAAGTCTGCTGTCAGGGACCTCTCCAAAGTACTGAAGAGCAATGACATCAGTCTGAAGACTAATGTGCACCTCATCCATGCCATAGTCTTTGCGATTGTTTGCTATTCACCAGGAAACTGGAGAATGAGTAAGGGTGATAGCAGGAGAATTGATGCCTTGAACTGTGGTGCTGGAGAAGAGTGTTGAACATACGATAGACTGCTAGGAGAACAAACAGCTTCATCCTAGAGAGTGTGAGACCAGGCTGTTCCTTGGAAGCAAGGATTCTGCAGCTTCATCTGACATAATTTGGACATGTTGCAAGGAAGGACTAGTCCTTGGAGAGGGATATCATGCTTGGGAGAGTGGAGCTACAGTGCAAGACAGAAAGACCCTCAAGGAGATAGATTGATTCAGTGACTGAGGTGATGAAGGAAGATGTGTCAGAGATAATAAGATTTGCACAGGATAGAGCAAGGTTTTGGGCTATTGTTCATATGGTTACTATGAATCACAGGTGACTTGGCGACACATAACAACAATAACAACATGATTAAAGCAGACTTTTTATAAGACATCTCATGTCAATGTAGTTCTAAATGCTTGCCCGGCTGTGTAAGTCCATAATTTCTAACATTAACATCTCTGTCTCTGGCTCAATTCCCCAATTACTTCATGGTCCTTGGGTTCAGTGATTCACTAGAAGATCTCCCAGAGATACTTCAAGGGAATGACTTAAGTGATCATAAGTATGCAGACCTGTTTTGCAAAACTTGTGAGCAATGGGCCAGGATCCTGTCAATTGTGGCACAGGTGGATGGTATCTGTGAGTGATGCAGGTTGGATGCTGTGGTCAAGGCAAGCATTCCACAAGAGAAAATGCCTAGGACTGAATTTGTATCCCATCCAAATCCTCTCTTCTTGATTCAATAATTATGTTAAGAAAACATAACAGAAATAATTAATAATTGGATGGAGAAGAAATCTGGATGATAAACCTTGGGCACTCAGAGTAAAGAAAGGCTCTCAGGAAGTATCTATGGGCTAGGTTAAAGATTTGAGGGAGAGCTTATGTTTATGCAACACTTCCAGGAGGAAAAAGTGGAGTTATCTTTAGAAAAGATGGTGTAGCAGTAAGGAAATAAACTATCAGCTGTAAGGTACAGTTTGAATCCACCTGCTGATCTGGGGGGAGAAATATGGGCAGTTTACTCCCTTGCAATTTATTGCCTCTGATCAACTAATGGAGGGTCAGTTCTGGCTTGGTGGTATACCACTGCAACCATCACATACAAATCAGCAGGTGCGTGCAGGTGACCTCTAGGATGGTATCTATCTGGTTAGCTGTTTGCAAGCACTACATAACATATGCTGTAGTTTTAAAAAAAAATTCAAGATGACTTCTATTTGGTTACATGCTTGGTCATCATGAAACAAGCCTTTTCAAGGTAGCTACCTTCTAAGTCACATGCTCAAATGACATCTGAAAGCTCGTATAGAATTAATAGTTGTTAAGAAGAACACCTGGAGATGTTCAGGCTTCTCATTAAAGTGTGTTCCTGGGTCTTGTGATGCTTGTATTTGCTCAATACTGACCTTCCTGTTATGAAGCATCCCTTAAGGGAATAGAGAGATTCAGTATATCATGTAAAGAGAGAAGAGAAATAGGAAAAGAAGTAAACTTAGCAAGTTGGTTAAAGTTTTAAGCAGTTAAAATTTTGTTTGTTTGTTATTTTGTTTTATTTATAATTCATTAAAGGGGAACTCTGGTGGCCTAATGGTTAGGAGCTGAGCTGGTAACCCAAAGACACATGGTTTGAATCTACCAACTCCTCCTTGGAAGAAAGATAGGTAATCTCCTCCTGGGTGACTTACAGCCTCTGAAAACCAGCTGAGGATCAGCTATAAGTCAGTTCTGACTGGATGGCATGCAGTAACAACTTTTCATTTAAAAGGTCATCTTTGATACAAGTCCAGAAAGTCCTATTATAATGTTAATGAAAAGGAGTAAAGTCCAGAAAGACTTCTGTATGGAGAGACAAACCATAACAATTAAAGGATCCAAGCTTAAAAAAGAAATTTTCTTCAACTCTTATCAACAAGAACAAGAAAAGGTGCCATGCCAATAATTCCTTTAAGATCTTATAGAGAACAACTTGGTTTTGTCCTCTCCACGACAAACCTATTTGTTCTCTTGAAAGTCCATGGAATGTACAATACTCTTCTCTAGCACCACAACCCAAAGGCATAAATCCTTCCTCTGTCATCCTTAGTCATTGTCCAGCTCTCTGACACATAGCAAATAATCACAAAGACCATATGCACAAACAATTAAAGCTAAAGAGGAGGAGCTTGAGAATTTCTACCAACTTTTGCAGTCCAAAATTGACCAAACATGTGACTAACATGCATTCATAATTATTGGTAACTGGAACATAACTGTTAGAAACAATGAGGAAAGAATGGAATGGTGGTCAGAAAGTAAGGACTTGAGGGAGGCTTGGTGGCCTAGTGGCAAGAAGCTGCTCTGCAATCCCAAAGGCGCATGTTTGAATCCACAAGATGCTCTGCTCTAGAATGAGGGGCAATCTCCTCCTGTGCCAATTGGATCTGATTTGACAGAACAGAGCGAAGAGGAAGAAAAGGAGGAGGAGGAGGAGGAAGAAGAAGAAGAAGAGGAGGAGGAGGTACAGAGTTGGTGACAGGAATGAGGCCAGAGACCAAATGATCTGACTATGTGTGCTCAATGATTTATTCATTGCAAATACCTTTTTAAAAAAACAAAACAAAATAAAACAAACCACAAATGACAACTTTGTACATGAATCTCACCTGAATGATTGTGCAGGAATTAGATTAAATATATTTGTAGGAAGAATCATTGAGGAAGGGCAATATCTGATATCAAAACCAGACCAGGTGCCCATTGTGGAACAGACAATTAATTATTCATGTGAAAATTCACATTGAAGCTAAAGAAAATGAAAAGTAGTCCACAGAAACCAAAATATGATCTCAAGTCTATCACAGTTGAATTTAAGAATCATCTCAAGAACTGCTTTGAGGAATTGAACATCGATGATTGATGCCAGAGGAACTGTGAGAGGACATCAAAAAAGACATTCATGAAGAAAGCAAAAGGAAAAAAGAGAAAAAGATGGAAGGAAAAACCAAAATGGATTTCAGAAGACAGTAAGAAAATTGCATTAGAGTGCCAAGAAGCCAAAACAAAAGGAAGAGATACTGTGTTAAGGGAGTTGAATATCAGATTTCAAAGGGCGACTTGGAAAGATAAAGTATTATAATGAAATGTACAGGGTGCTGGAATCAGAGAATAAAAAGGGAGGATTTCTCATGCTGAAAGAACTGAAAAACAAATTCAAGCCTAGAGTTTCAATACTGAGAGATGATCTGGGCATAAACTTGAATGATCTAGGAAACATCAAAAGAAGATGGAAGGAATATATGGAATTGTTACTGAACACAAGGGGTTCTTTCCATAGTCAATCACCAATAAGACAAATGGATTGCAATATCCATATAGCCATAAATGCACTTTATTACACAGATCTGGGAGACAGCGAGTGAGACACCAACTTACTTAACAATAAACTTTTGTTAGTAAAATCAAAGAATTTCTATATCTGAAAGAAAATCATTCACACCCAGATATTCCCTTTCCAGGCAAACAGGCAGATTAAGTTTTAATTTACTTATGATTGGGGAAAAGAACTCAAAGAAATAACAGCTAATCTAGGAGATGCATCTCCTCATCTGATAAAAAGACAGATCAAAGGAAGGACATTAAGAACTCCAAGGTCAAGTAACCAGTCCCGCAGGCTGGAGAAAACTTAACTACAGTTTTATAATTGATAGCTATATAGAGAATTCTGAATTTATTAATACCACCCTATTAGAATCACCATACCAAAAATAATTAGTTGCCACTGACATATTTTAGTAAGTAGCCTATGAACAAGAGCCAATGACTATGAAAGATGTTCAAGCTGCACTGAAGGCATTGGGCATGGGGAGAAGGCCCTAGGAATTGGTGGAATACCAAATGACATGTTTCAATTAGCAGGTTTAGCTCTGGATGTGCTCACCAGTTTATACCACGAAATTTGGAGGACAGCTACCTGGCTGACTGACTGGAAGACATCAGTATTTGTTTTCCATTTCCAAGAAAGGTGATCTGACAGAAAATGAAAATTGTTGAATAATATCACGTGAAACTGAACTATTGTTGAAAATAATCAAGCTAGAATAGTACATTGACGGGGCTCTACCAGAAGTGAGTGCAAGCTGATTTTGGAAGAGGTGATGGCACCAGGGATACCATGCTGATGTTAGATGGATACTGGTTAAAAGTAGAGAATGCCAGAAGAATGTCTATTTGTGTTTTATTAACTAAGCAAAAGTGTTTGACTGTGTGGCTTATAACAAGTTATGGCTAACATTGAGAAGAACGGGAATCTTAAAATGTTTAATTTTGCTCATACAGAATCTATACCTAGATCAAGAAATTGTCCAAACAGAGCAAGGGAACACTGCATGATTTAAAATCGAGGGAAGTTTGTTTCAAGGTTTTTACCTTTGCCTATACGTATTCAATATGTATGCTGAGCAAATAATGGTGAAGGGTGACTCTATGAAGAATGTGGCATTAGGATTGAAGGAAGACTCATCAACAACCTGCATTATGCCGATGACACAATTTTGCTTGCTGAAAATGGAGAGGATATGAAACATTTGCTACAGAAGATCAAGGATTACAGCCTTTATTATAAATTGCATCTTATTGTTAAGAAAACAAAAGTTCTCAGTACACTACCAACAGTCAACTTTATAATACATGGAGAAAGGAGTGAAGCTGTCAATGATTTAATCTAGTTTGGACTGACAATCAACAATTTTGGTACCAGCAGTCAGGAAATCAGGAGACGTATTGCATTGGACAAGTCTGCTGTCAGAGGCCTCTCTAGAATGCTGAGGAACAATGATGTTAGTTTGAAGACAAAGGTGTGCCTGATTCAGGCCATGGTCTTCTCAATTATCTGCTATGCATCAGAGAGCTGAAGAATGAATAAGGATAACAGAGGAATTGATGCTTTTGAGTTGTGTTATAGAAGAATGCTGAATATCTCATGGGCTGTCAAAAGAACAAACAGACATATCTTGGAGGTGCAGCCAGAAGCAGATAGTGAAGCTTTGTCTTTCATACTTTGCACATGGAGCTAGGCAAGGCTATTCCATAGAATGGGACATCATGCTTGTAAAGATAGAGGATCAGCAAAGGAAAGGAAGATCCCCAGTGAGATGGATTGACCTGGTGACTTCAGTAATGGGTTTTAGTGTGTCAGAGATAAAGAAGAGGAACAGGATAATGCAGGGTTCAGGTGGGCTATTCATATATCACACTATGAGTCGTACTTGATTCAGTGGTACCAACAATAGGTAATCCTTAACTTTGATATGTATTAGGAGTTGTTTGTGTAGAGATATAAAGCAGCTTCCCACATCTTCAGCAGTAATATTCCTACCCATTGCCCCCCAGAGTTGTCCAGTGCTACATTTCTCCTCTTAGTAAGTTTCCTGTCCCAACAAACTAATGTCTTTCATCATCTTCTGTTAAGTTTTTCATCAATCTTGATCCTTGAGGGACAGTCCCTCTGGGGAACAAGCCACAACATATCCTGTTTTCATGGTTGCTTTTTCTGGTAGCAGAAGTCAAAACTAGGTTTTCAGGTAATACAAAGGCCATGGGATTTTGTGTTTGAGAGCTATTTCCACCTAATTGTCTTAATGTCCTTTTTAATGTTTCTAAACTACCTCTTATGCTAAATGGATCTTGGCGGAAAGCAGAGAATACCAGAAGAATGTGTATCTCTGCTTATTGACTGTGCAAAGGCTTTTGACTGTGGATCACAACAAGCTATGGGAAGAATGGGAATCCCAGAACATTTGATTGTGCTAATGCGAAACCTATACTTGGACCAAGGGGCTGTC
>NW_006400044.1:58651-59733 GCF_000299155.1 Elephantulus edwardii | reverse complement strand
CGCTGGATGGAATAAAACCTCATGCTGTTTGCATCAAGGACGGTCTCTCGTGAGTGATTGGTGCTGGCGTCTGATCTCATTGGGGTCAGGCTCTGCGGATCTAACATTATGGGTTTTTTTGCGCGTGTTTTTAAAAGGTTGTTGTTGTAGTTATGTGCCGTAGAATCTCCTGTGACTCATAGAGACCCTATGTACAGCAGCCCCAAACTCTGCCCTACCCTGTGCCAATCTCACCATCTCCGACACACCTACCTCCATTACTACCACAGTCACTGAATCAATCCATCTCATCGAAGGTCTTCCTCTCCTGTGCCGTCCCTCCACTCTCCCATACATGATGACCCTCTCCAAGGACCAGTTCCTCCTTGCAACATGCCCAAAGTATGTCAGATGAAGCTTTAGAATCCTTGACTCCAAGGAGCACTCCGGCTTCACCCTCTCCAGGACAGACCTGTTTTGTTCTCTTAGCAGTCCATGGTATATTCAACACTCTTCTCCAGCACCACAGCTCAAAGGCATCAATTATCTTTCTGTCATCCCTATTCACTGTCCAACTCTCTGATGTAATTGTGAAGACTATAGCCTGGATCAGGCATACCTTAGTCTCCAGCCTGACGTCGTTGCACTTCAGTACTCTGGAGAGGTCCCTCACAGCTGACTTTCTCTGATTTTTCTGACTACTCTTTCTTTTGTAAGCAGGAGTGGCATCCACTTCCTAAACAACTTGCCTCCAGAAACTCTATGAACTTTGATAAATGTTGATAGTTGTTGAGTCATGCTCAAGTAGAAGGCAATTGACAACAATATTCCTTTTTCATTTTTTTCCAATTTTTTTTCTATTTTCATTTTCTTTGATCTGCTTGGTTTCCTCAGCATTTAAAATGGTTAAATAAGTGAAACTTAAGGGAAATTAAAATTCTCCAGAAGTGGAGAAAATATGATTATATCTATATTTTAGTTAGTGTTACAAAACAAAATACATATGAATAATTGAATGAAAAAACTAATATGCTTTGTACACATTTACCAATTCACAATTAAAACAAATTAGTAGAACTTTCATGGGAGATTCTGGGCTTATG
>NW_006400044.1:50577-56784 GCF_000299155.1 Elephantulus edwardii | reverse complement strand
TGTTTGTCATAGTTGGATTCTTTCTCCATACCTATTCAGTTTGTATGCTGAGTAAATTATTCCAGTTATTTTACTCTATGAAGAAGAATATATATGGCATCAGGATCAGAGGAAGACTTATCAACAACCTGTCTTATGCATAGGACACAACCTTGCTTGCTAAAGGTAAGAAGACTTTATGTGCTTTCTGCAGAAGATCAAAGCCTGCTGAAAATGAAAATCCTCACAATGTGGCCAACCTTGTTGGGAGGAGCCATTTCTTGGAGGGACACATCATACTTGGAAAGGTGGGTGGTCAGTAAAAGAAAGGAAGACCTTCAGCAAGATGGATTATCGCTATGACTGCAGCAATGGGCTCAAGTGTCAGAGATGATGAAGATAGTATAGGGTAAGACGTGGTTCAGATAGCTTGTTCATAAGGTCACTACGAGTCATACTCAACTTGATGGCAATTAACAACAATTACAACAGCATTCCTTAACCAACTATGTATTGGGGATTGTCTGTCTCTTAGTGGGAAATTCTCCTGGTCAAAGCACTGTCTACCCCACACATCTGTCAGTTCATTTCCTGTCCCAAGAAACAAAAATGAATGTCTTTTAAACAGTTTTTCAGGTTGTCTCTATTGTCCTAGTTGCAAGAAGCTGCACTGCAATCCCGAAGGCTTGATGTTTGAGGCCACCAATCAGCTGCTATGCAGAAGAATGGGCAATCTCCACAATTAACTGCCTCTGAAAACCCTCCAGAGGGTCAGTTATGGGTCAGTTCAAACTCAATGGAACAGAACAACAACAACATGACCAAAAACCTTGAGACGCTTTTTCCTTTGGGGAACAAACTCCATTCAGAATGCTCCTTAGAAAACAGAAGGGCAAGACTTTGTCTCACACATTTCGGATATATCACAGGGGCACTGTTTGTCAAGTAGTAAAGAGTTTCTCTGTCAAAGAAAATGCAGGTACTTCATAGCACCAACAGCTCCTAGGAAGAAAGATGCACAATTTCTTCCCATGTAATCTAAAAACTCAGAAAACCTGCTGGTCAGGAAGGATCAATACTTGGAAAAAGATATCCTGCTAAGAAAAGGAGGTCTACAAAGCGTAGACAAAACCCCATTGAGACGGATAGCTTGGGAACAGCAAAGGTTTTATGGATGACTGGAAATCAGGCAGGGTTTTGTTTTGTTATAGAAGGTCTTGTTATGTGTTGGACCAGATCTGACAGTCCCTAAAGCCAGCCTTTGAAAGGAGGTGGCCACCTGCTCTCTGGTCACTTAAAGATATAGCAGGTATGATCTCTAACCTCAGCCAGCTCAGGAGGCCTCACCTTCCAGACACAGAGTTTTGACTGCATTTTCCTCTATTTCATTTTGGCTCTAAAGCTAACATTATGCAAAGTAAAGGAGGAAAAAGGGCAAGAATGGTAGAGAACAGCAGGGGAAGGAAGGCAGGAGACTTGACCCTACCAGTCAATGTCCTTAACAGAGCTATTATCAACCACAGCACTCACTCCTCCACTCAGAGCTCACCTCATCCACGCTCTCTTGGGAACCTCTCAACATCCAGCAAGGCTCAAGGTCATTTCCCTATTCCAGATTCAGAGAGGGAACATGACACGGGGGCTGAGATTAAACTTAGACTGATACTGGAAAAATACTAGAGCACTGTTCATTGCAGGAACAGAACTTAGAACTTTGGCCTCATCTCCATCTATATCTTTTAATATTATTATTGCCTTTTATCTATACCTTGTTGGTCTTGTTATGCACTGCTAAGTCACTTGTGACTCATAACAACCATATGTACAATAGTCCTGAAAACCTGTTTTATCCTGTGTTAACCTTATTGTTTCAAACATACTTAACCTCATTACTCAAGTCACTGAGTCAATCCATCTTATTGAAAGTGTTCCTCTCTTTCTCAGTTCCTCCACCCTTCCAAGCATGATGTCCTTCTCAAAGGACTGGTCCCTCCTTTCTACATGACCAAAGTATGTCATACAGAGCCTCAGAATCTTTGCCTCCAATGAGCAGCCTGGTTTCACCCTTTCTAGGATGAACTTGTTTATTTTCCTGGCAGCCCATGGTATATTCAGTACTCTTCTCCAGCACCACAGCTCAAAGGCATCAATTCTCTTCTGACACATAGCAAGCAATTGTGAAGACTATGGCCTGGATCTCCAAACTGATGTTGTTGCTCTTTAATACTCTGGAGTGGTCCCTGACAGCAGACTTTCCCAATTCAATTAATCTTTTGAGTTCATGGCTACTGGTTGTGAAGCCAAGCAAACTGAAGCTGTTAATAATCTCAGTCTCTTCATCATCTATCATGATGCTGCCAATAGGATAAGTGGGAAGAATCTTTGTTTTCTTGATGTTGAGCTTCAATCCATACTTAAGGCTGTAGACCTTGACCTTCTGCAGCAAGTGCTTCAGGTCCTCCTCAGTTTCAGCAGCATAGTTGCGTCATCTGCATAACACAGGTTGTTGATGAATCTTCCTCCAATACTGATGCCACATTCCTCATCATAGAGCCCATCCTCAAGAATAATCTGTTCCTTATATAGATTAAAAAGGTATGGAGATAGGACACTTCCTGGTGTACACCCTTCTTAATTTTGAACAATCTGATATAGAGTGGATAAGTGAGAGAGGACAGAAGGACTTACTGAAAATGTTCCAAGTAGAAGGAACTTTCAGAAATCCAAGATCAGAAGCATAATTTGAATTCTTTAATTATTGTTGTTGTTATGTGCCGTTGAGTCGCTTGTGACTAATAGCTACCCTATGTGCAACAGCCCTAAACTCTGCTTTGTCTTGTGCCAATCACACGGTCTCCAACACACCCATCCCGATAACCCCAGTCACTGAATCAATCCACCTCATAGAGGGTCTTCCCCTCTTGCTCTGCCCCTCCAACCTCCCAAGCATGATGTTCCTCCCTAAGGACCGGTCCCTCCTTACAACACGTCCAAACTATGTCAGACAAGCCTCAGAATCCTTGCCTCCAAGGAGCCTCCCAGTTTAACCCTCTTCAGGATGAACCCTTTTGTTTTCTTAGCAGTCCATGGTATATTCAATACTCTTCTCCAGCACCACAGCTCAAAGGCATCAATTCTCCTTTTATCCTCCCTAGTCATTGTCCAACTCTCTGACTCATAACAAGTGATTGCAATGACCATAGCCTGTATCAGATGCACTTTGGTTTCCAGAGAGACACCCTTGACTAACTACTTATATAAACAATAAAAGAAGAACAATTTTTGCTTTGTTTTTTTTTTCACAGTAATAAATTTTTGAGACTTCATCCCAGGGCCAGTGTATTGTTATTGTTGTTGTGTATCATTGAGTCAGAACCAATCCATTGCTGACCCTCCTGTAGGTTTTCAAGTGGCGGTGAATCACACAGGAGGAGATTACCTAGCCCTCTCTCACAGAGCAGCTGGTCGATTCAAACTGTGTGTCTTTGGAATCGCAGCACAGCTTCTTACCACTAGGCCATCAGATCGCCCAGTAATAAAATAACAAACTACAAGCATACAAGTGTAGCTGCAGTTTATGAATTTCTCTTGCTGAACACTATTCTGTTGTACACTAACACTACATTGTATTTGTCCATCCCCAGCTGATTAAAAAAACAAATCTGTATTTCCATCTTTTTCTCCCTTAAGTAGCATTTCAATGAAAAATACCCTTGTGGACCTGCCTTGGTGTGTTTCAGTGGAAGCAGGATTTTCCATTTTAACGAACTGTCAAATTGTTAGCCAAGGTAATTCTGCCACTTCCCACTCCCATTAGTGATATATCTCAGTTCCCATTGCCTCAGCACCTCGCTATCAGTTGATTTATTGCTCTTTAATTTTGCCAGTCTGCTAGGAGAAATAATCTCATTTTAATTAGCAAGACTTCACTATTAGACTGAGCATTTTTTTTTTATTTAATGGTCATCTGAAATTTGCTCCCCTGCAAAAATGCCTATGCAAGTGCTTTGTGCAATTTTTTTAGGTCACATCTTTTTTCTTACAAATTTGTAAAAGAGGTTTATATATGTGACTATTGAGCCGTTGTTGTTGTTTTTTTTTCTTTTTTTTTTCTACTTCTTATTTATTCTTGCCTCTTTGGTCTGTACATGAATAATTTTCAATGTATCAGGGTGGTATGGCCGTAGACTAAGCCTTTGTTTTTTGTAGCAAACATTTTCTTCCACTGCATTCCTTGTCATTTAATTTCCTTTTGTGCTTTTCATTCAGCAATTTGAAATAACAATGGGCATATTTAAACACATAGACGCAGCTATGCTGAGGTTTTGTCAAGAAATCTGGGGGACTGCTACCTGGCCAAATAATTGGAAGAGATTAATATTTATTTCCATTCCTAAAAAAGCTGATTCAACAAGTGTGGACATTATCAAACAATATCACTAATATCACATGCAAGCCAAATCCTGCTGAAGATTATCTAAAAAATTACTGGAACAGTACATTGACAAGAACTGCCAGAAATACAAGCTGGGTTTAGATGAGGCCATTGCACTAGGGACAGCAAAACCAATGTCAGATGGATTTTGGCCAAAAGCAAAGAATACCAGAAGAACGTACATTTGTGGTTTTTTGACTATTCAAGGGCATCTGATTGTGTTGTTGTATGTGCCGTCAAGTCACCTGCAACTCACAGCGACCCATGTACAACAGTTCTGAATCCTGCTTTATTCTGAGTCAACCTTATTGTCCCTGAAACACCTACCCTTGTTACCCCAGTCACATCAAGAATCTTCCTCTATTGTGTTGTTCCTCCACCCTCCCAAGCATAATGTCCCTTTCCAAACACCGGTCTCTCCTCGCAACATGCCCAAAGTATGTCAGACGAAGCTTCAGAATCCTTTCTTTCAAGGAGCAGCCTGGTTTTACACTCTCCAGGATGAACTTGTCTGTTCTCTTAGCAGTCCACGGTGTATTCAATGCTCTTCTTCAGCACCACAGTTGAAAGGCATCAACTCTCCTTCTATCATCCCCAGTCATTGTCCAGCTTTCTGATGCATAACACGTAATTGCGAAGACCATGGCCTGAATAAGGTGCATCTTACTGTCCAGACTGACATCATTGCTTTTTAGTACTTTGGAGAAGTCCCTGACAGCAGGCATTCCTAATGCAATTGGTCCTTTGATTTCCTGGCTGCTGGTGCCAAGAGTATTGATTGTGGAGCCAAACTAACGCTGTTAACAATATTAATGTCCTCACCATCTATCATGATGCTGCCAATAGGATCAGTGGTGAGAATATTTGTTTTCTTGATGTTGAGCTTCAATACATATTTAAGGCTGCAGACTTTGACCTTCTGCAACAAGTGCTTCAGGTCTTCCTCAGTTTTAGCAAGCGAGGTTGTGACATCTGCAAAACACAGGTTGTTGATGAGTCTCCCTCAAATCCTGATGCCACATTCTTCCTTATAAAGTTCATCTTTCCTGTTGATCAATTCCTCACATGGGTTGAAAAGGTAAGGAGATAGGATAAATCCCTGGTGTATACCCTTCCCAGTTTTGAACCAGTGTTTCCTTGCTCCATTTTGATGACTGCTTCCTAGTCTAAGTACAGGTTTTTCATAAGCACAATTAAATGTTCTGGGATTCCCATTCTTCTCAGAGTTAGCAACAGTTTGTTGTAATTAACACAGTCAAATGTCTATGTATAGTCAATAAAACACTGATAGACAATCCTCTGGTACTATCTGCTTTCAGAGATCCATCTAACATTAGCTATAATATCCCTAGTATGAAGGCCTCTCCTAAACCTAGCCTGCATACCTGGCAGTTCTCTGTTGATGTGCTACTCCAGTCATTTTTGGATAATTTTCATCATAATCTTGCTTGTATCTGATATTTTTGATATTGTTCAACAATTTCTGCTCTCTGTTGGGTCACCTTTGTTTGGAATGGGAACAAATATGTATCGCTTCTTGTCAGTTGACTAGGTGGTTGTCCTTCAGATTTCTTGGCACAACTTGGTGAACACATTCAGGGCAGCATCTGTTTTATGAAATATGTCAGTTGGTATGCTGTCAATTCCTGGGGTCTATTTTTTGCCAATTCTTTCAGAGCAGCTTGAACTTCTTCCTTCATCACCACAGGCTCTTGCTCATACGTTGTTTCATGAAATTCTCCTATGTCTGCCAATTCCTTCTGATACTGTAACTCTGTACACTCCATCCATCT
>NW_006400044.1:48575-49682 GCF_000299155.1 Elephantulus edwardii | reverse complement strand
CATGATTGCAGCGCTGCTTTTTGCCACTAAGCCACATAGAGCTCCCTTTGATTGATTTCTGACTTCAAAAGTTTGTAGAAGTCTTCTATTTTCTCTTCTTTGGCTCTAGTTGTTGGTGCAAATATTTGAATGGTAGTGGTATTCACTGGACTTCATTGTATGCATATAGATATTATCCTGTCATCCACAACATTGTGTTTCAAGATGGTTCTAGAAATGACTTTTTTAAACCATGAAAGCAACCCCATTTCCCCTCACCTTTTTATCTCCAGCAGAGTAGATAATATGATTGTCTGATTCAAAGTGTCCATGCTAATCCATTTCATTTTGCCAATACCTCATATGTCAATATTTATATTCCATTTCTTTCTTCACAATGTTTAGATTTCTACATCCATGCTGCTTGCATTCCATGTTCCAATCACTACTATCTGATTACAACTCTTCCTCCTCCTTTGTGTTTCCATATTTGAGGGCTCAGCTCAGTTGCTAGTCTACTCTAAGTGTGTTCCATTTTACATAGGGTTTTCAAAGGCCAGTTACTTTGGAAGTGGATGGCCAGTCCTTCCTCCTAGTCTCTTTAAATTTGAATGCTCAGATTTAGAACAGTATCTGACGGTCATTTTACAGAAAAGAGCAGATGAAAGACATTTCCCAATTATGGAAGCAATTAATAGGCCTCGGGGCAAGAAGCGGTGCTGCAGTCCTGAAAGTACATGGTTTGAGGTCATCAGCTGCTCAGAAGGAGAAGGGTGGGAAATCTCCTTCCTTGTGATTAACCTGCCTCTGAAAACCTGCTAGGTCAGCTATTGTTTGATTCTGACTCTGCAGTACACAGCAATTTAACTGTGTAGATCCAACAAATTGTGGCTAACATTGAGAAGAATCAGAATCCCAGAACACTTGATTGTGCTAATGCAAAACCTATACTTAGATGAGGAAACACTTGTCAGAACAAAGCAAGGGAACACTACATGCTTCAAAATGAAGAAAAAGTGCATTCAGGATGTGCCCTTTCTCTATACTTTTTTAAAAAAATAATTTTAATGAACATTTACAGAGATTTTGGATTTCCATTCATTGATTGCTGCACTTTTCTCCCCGCCC